>NC_133773.1:112969499-113100868 GCF_003597395.2 Chelonoidis abingdonii | reverse complement strand
AGTCATTCCGCGCTGAGCAAGCCTGAGGGAATTGTGCATCTCTTTATCATCACAATCGCGAGAAACCGTGCCTCCTCTTCTCCAAAGAGCAGCCCTTCACACGGGAAACGAACTAATTCTTCCTCTAATTCCCTTTACTGTCCCCGAACTTGTTCCCGCCTGGGACAATCGGAAATAAACCACAGAGCCTGCTTCCCTCCCCCTAGCCTGTCTCACAGAGGTAGACAGAGCTCTAGGGCACAGAATTCCATCTTTCCCTTTGCCTCACTTAGGAAAAGAAACTCCCACTAAGTTATTACAAGAAACCTTTATATAAAAAAAGAAAAACTTACATATACTAAACACTGCATGGAAGAATTCAATACAGGGATTGTGGCTTAAGAAAATAGGATATAAACAGTCTTGATTTAAGATAGCTGTGTCTAAGTTCTATCCTTCCACCTCACCAGTCTCCAGTAACTCACCTCAACCCAGTGACCCGTCAGCTGGAAGATGCTATAAGTGTAATGAACTGGGACATATAAAGGCCAGCTGGGATCAGGTGGTAGACTGCAAACCACCTGTTCCTTAGATAAAAGGCTATCAAACAATTCACTTAAGGGAAGAACTTGATAGGAGATGAAGGGGGTCTCCATGCCAGCCACAGGGAAAGGCCTGGCTGGAGTCACCAGCAGAGAGAGAGGTTGGAGTAGAAGCCTTAAGAGGAATGGCTTAAGGAAATGCCAGGCAGCAGGACCTGGGTTTGGGAAAACAAACACTGAGCACCAGCAAATGGCTGGAGAAACTAGATTTGGAGAAAAGTATCAGAGGGGTAGCCGTGTTAGTTGGAATCAACAAGAACAATGAGGGGTCCAGTGGCACCTTAAAGACTAACAGATTTACTGGGCATAAGCTTTCTTGGGTAAAAAAAAACATTTCTTCAGATGCATCTGAAGAAGTGGGTTTTTTAACCACGAAAGTGCATTGTTCTAAATTTGCGGAAATACTACTTTTGATTTAAGAGACCATTTGAATTGTAATGTTTTAACATACCAGCCCCAGGAAGAGGTTTTGCTCACAATCACTGGGTCCAGTTTTTGAGCTGAGAAAACTGAGTCGGTAGCAGGGCCTGATGATGGATTAGATTTGATTCTGTGCAACCCTTAGCCTGGTCTACACTAGGAGGGAGGAGTGGGTTCATCTAAGTTACACAACTTCAACTATGTCAATAACGTAGCTGAAGTTGACTTACATAGATCTACTGACCGCAGTGTCTTCACTGCAGTAAGTCAACTGCTGCCACTCCCCTGTCAACTCCACCTGCGCCTCTTGCCACAGTGGAGTATAGGAGTTGATAGGAGAGTGCTCGGGGATCGATTTATCATGTCTAGACTAGACATAATAAATCGAACCCCGCTGGATCAATTGGCGGGTAGTGTAGACATATCCTTAGACTAATGGACCTAAAAGACTTTAACTAGGCATTGGGCCCCATGGCTTCTTGTCCCACCTCTGCATAGAGAACAGCAGTAGCCTTTAGATAACTTTTGTTGTCACTCAGTCAGCTCTGAAACTTGGATGCTGGATATTTTTTCCTATCACTGTATTTCCTCTGGTTGTTGGCATGCCTACAACCTGCCTCTCTCATACCACTGCTGTGTTTCTGTTATTCAACTTTAATATCCTCCCCATTTTGGTCTCACTCTCCTCTGTCTCCCATGCCTTCCTCTTTATAACCCCCTGCCCTGTTTGATGTGTCTTTATCCACATCCTTCTTACTCCCAAAATCCTTGCCTCCCCAAAAAATATTTCAGTTTTAAATAAAATATGACACAAGCCTGCTTATGCCGGACCATTTTGTTTTCTTCATCCCTTTCCTCCATCCTTCTGTCTTTATTCTTTAGATTTGGCTCTTTGTTGCAAGACTATTTGCTTATATGTAGAGTTCAGCTGGATGACAATTTTCCAGCAAAACAGAATTTAATTGAAAAATTATGACTTGTGGAACCTGAAATATGTCGCAAAAGCAATATGGATTTGATGAATTTTCATCGAATCTCAGGCAGGATTCTGACAGAATCAACCCAAAACCAATTTCAAAATGATTAATTGTCTTGAGAATTGGAAATTGAAAATTTTGGCCAGCCCTACTTATGACTGAACCTAAATGGAGCCTTTGCACATTACAATAATAGTAAGTGGAGCTGGTCAAAATATATTGTCAACAATATTTGAAGAAAAAAAAGCCGCCTTATTAAATGAAAATGTCAGTAAAAAGCTTTTCTTTCTTTCTAAATGTTCTGGTTTTGTTACACACAAAGAAACCAAAACTTCATAATTGAAAAAAGAAACAAAAGAAAACCAAAGGCAAAACAAAATATCACACACAAAATAGTTACCATTTTCCAATCATCTCTAATAAATAAGAACAATTTATACCATTGAAAAGAGGAGATTCTCTACTTTTCAGTGAGGCCTACTTGTGAATAAAGGCACCCTCAGAGACTCAAGCCAGAAAAACCTTTATGAGGCAGGGTGTGTGTGTGTAAAAATAATAAATAGCATACACACCCTTATGCACACAGTTTTTGAAAAATAGGACCCAAACTTTTTTCACAGATGCATAGGCCAAAGGGACCATTGTGATCATCTGACCTCCTGCATAACACAAATAACAGGACTTACCTGAATTCATTCCTCTTTGAACTAGAGCAGATCCTAGAAAGACATCCAGTCTTGATTTTAAAATTTCCAGTGATGGAGAATCCACCACAATTCCTGGTAAGTTTCCCCAGTGGTTAATTACCTGTATGGTTAAAAATGTGGCTTATTTCCAGTCTAAAACTGTCCAGCTCAACTTCCAGTCATTGGAGCTCATTATAGCTTTGTCTGATAAACCTAAAGAGACCTCTATTATCAAATTTATTTCCCTGTGTAGGAACTTGCAGACTTTGATAAGTTACCCCTTAACCTTCTGTTAGATTGAGCCCACTGAGTCTATCAATTTAGTTTTTCACCATAAGGCACATCTTCCAGTCCTTTCATCATTCTTGTGGCTCTTCTCTGAGCCCTCTCCAATTTTTCAATATTTTCAGTTTTTAGTTTTTTAGGCACCTAAGTCCATAATTAAATATGTAAATAAGTGGCCTGATTTGCAAAAATATGGAGCTCTCAGAAGCCAGTGGGAACTGCTAGATGGTCAGTACCTTTGAAAACCAGTTGTGTAAATATGGTGTCTGAATATGGACAGAAGAACCTAACTTTATTCACTTGTTTTGGAAACCATGTTCTGTCTATATAATATGCACACATAGTTGCATTAGATTTACATGGATGTAATTAAGGTCAGAATCGGTGGCAAAGTATTTTGCTTAAATAGAATGTTTTCTGACTTCTAATTTTTAATCTGATTAAGTTTTTAATATTTAATTCATAGACGCTTATCTAATCTATTTCACTGATCTTGTTGTGTACTTTTCAGTGTTTCTAATAAGGAAATTAAAAACCCTTAATTACTTCTACAAAAGTAGAGGGTAACGGATATTAAGATGCTTGGTTGCTACCTCACATCCAGTTGTTATGAAATGACGGTCCAGCTTTAGCCCAGATGGTCTTCTTTGTGCCTGTCTTGTTGTTTCTTCTGTCGTTAACCAATATGTAAAGAAGGATAGGTAACTCTGAAGGTTGTTCAAAAGTATGAGTAAAGAGGCAAGTTATATTTTGTTACACGTACAATACAATTGCCATGGCATCAGATATAATTTTTCTAAATACTTCTCAACAAGCATGGACAGCTCCCAAACTTGTACTGAATGTTTAATGGGAATGAAGATATTACTGAGCATTAACAGCCAATGTCACTGTAGGGTTCTATAAGATCAGGCTAAAAATGCGGGGCCAGATTCTTGAAAGCACTCAGCACCCACAAAAGGGACTGGATATTCAGAAGAGCTCAACTGCAGTGCCTAAACAAAGTGTTCAGAATTTCAAAAATATTCAGTACCTAGCACCTCTCCTATTGTTCTCAGTGCAATTGTGACTGGGAGCTGCAAGCTGCTGAACACTTCTGAAAATCTGGCCCTAAATAACTATTAAGATCATTTCTATGATTTATTTATTTTTAAACAACATACCAAAGAACACAATCCAAGGCCTCATTATAGAGAAATTACAATGAGTTTAGTCTGGGATTAATACAATACACAGAAAGGCACATAGTCACCACAACATTTACACTCATATTGTAATTGCTTGTGTTGAATACATCTGTGAATTATTGTTAATGCACTAAAGCCAGTGGGCTGCACTGCAGTTCCTCTGCATAGCGTGGCTGTGAATATGCTGGGGTAGAAAGTATTGTGGCTGGACTGTGCTGTGTTCTGTTGATCCTTGGCTGGTGTAATAGCCCTAAGGGGCTATTACAAATCAGCATAATTTTGAGTAGCCTTCAGGATGTTCTAATCTACACTGAAAGCAGAACTAATCCCCAAGTTCCTCTGGAATTCAGTGACTGTAATCCGGATATAAAACCAGCAATCTTTCCCTTTAACCCTCAGGTTCTGCACTTAGGATAAATTGATCTGTCTCAAGAATCAGAGCTCTGGAGTCCCTGTAGTAGCATGTCTTCACCTCATGGGCTCCCTCTCATCTCTGGTCCGATTATTTCATGGGGTCCTCACCTCTGGCACCCCCTACATGGCTCTACCTCAGACCTGCAATAACCTTTCTCAGCCTGCATCTTCTCCCGATTTCTCCTCTGGGTGTTCTGTGGCTTGACTCTCTGGCCAAGTCACGTATAAGTCTAAACTCCTTCTGGGGAAGCACAAACAAGTCCAAATGAAAGTCCAAACAAATATTCAAATTAATAACCGTTCCATCCCTCTTTGCCTTTGAGTAGTGGTAGCATTATAGCAAAGGAGCCCAGCAAATCATTCAAGATTTTACTGATCATAAAAACTTTGGATATTCTGGAAGGCTTGGGCCTTAAACCAGAGGCAACTAAGGCAGGCCTTTTCCCCACCTCAATTTGATTTCACAGTCACCTGCCCAAAAAGTGGAGTGAGCCAGAAGGTCATGGCTCCCTTATCACAGAAGGGAAAATATTATCAGGAGGGTGAGGAACCCAGCCAAAATTGCCCTACCTCCTTAAGCCCGATATCTACCTCAGTATCATGACCCACCAAGATCTGGTCATCCTCCTTCAAACAAGATCCAGTCACTAGGGAGATGCAGCATGATATGGAGTTAACCAAAATACGATGTACTATGTGAGACGGAGTGACCTACGTCAACGGGTGACCTAGTGCATTCCTGTTTAGAAATGCCCCAGATGCCAGCCAAACTTCGGGCCTATATGGACTCTTGCAACCTGTGTGCATTTCAAGATTTTCTAAACAAAACCTCTTGGCTCCTAGATAACCCTAGAGACTCCAAACCGACCCTGGGCATCAATTACCTTGGACTTCATCATGGAACTCCCCAACTCTAACGGTCATGCTGTAGTCTTGAAGATTGTACATCAAGTAAGATGGCACATTTTATCTCCCATGACAGCCTGCCCTCTGTAAGGTGACAGCCCAGTTCTTGGTAGAAAATATCATCCATTTCTGTTCAGGGCCAAATCATCTCTGACTGGGACCCACAGTTCATTTCTCACTTTAGGTATGAGACGTTCTTGTTGCTGGATGTCCATGAGTACACTCCCACTGTATATCACGCTCAGACAGATGGACAGCCAAAAAGAGTAAACCACGTACTAGAACAATATTTACGCGTTCATCAGTTATCAGTAGAATAAATGGTCCACCTTCTTGCCTTTTTCTAACTTTTCGTACAATAATGCTGCCCCCACAGGACAGAGTCCCTTTTTCACTAATTATGGGTTTCATCCCTTCTTCCACCAGACATTCCCAGCAGATTCACTGAACCCGATGAATGGTAACTGGGTCCAACAGAAAGACCACATCCAGGAGCAACTAAGGGACCACGTGGAGGATGTGAAAAAGGCCTATAAGCAATATGCTGACCGACTCGAGGAATGCCCATTTTTTTAAGTAGGCCAAAAGATCTGGCTTACTGCAAGACACTTCCATACAAATAAATCTTCCCACAAGTTGGACCTGTTCCTCAACCCTTCTAGATCTGTCAGCAGATCAGCCCCTTTGTCTTCATACTGCAACTCCCTTGGTCCCCCCAAACTACACTGCTGCTTCATGCTTCATTTCTGAAGCCTTACACAGAGGACCCATTCCTCGACCAGTCCCAACAGCAGCTGCCACTAGTCAAGATTCAGGGATATCAGGATTACATAGTGCACACTATTCTCGATTCCAAACCGCAATGAGGCTGACTCTACTACCTCATAGAATGGGAGGGCAACAGCCCCAAAGAACTCTCCTAGGAACCAGCTGCCTAGTAAAAAAGTCTTCACAGGGAACATCCTGACAAGCCAGGCCTGGCACCACACTAGAAGGCAGCATGCATGAGGGAAGAGGAGGTGTAAGGATCCACAGGACTAGAATGTTGCCAGTGAGGAACTAGATGAAGCAGCATCCTGCAATTACTGGAGGGTTAGGCACCACAGGAAGTACTGCCCAAACAGCCCAGAACAACAGAACCCTGCAGCTGCCTGAGTGGCCCACACCAACCATTTAAACCAGAAAGTTGTTCCAGGGAGCTGATGGAGCAACAATTCACAATTCAGATTCTGGCTTGCTACAGATCTCATTTTTTGCCCTGTCTTGACCCTGGCCTATCCTTAGTACCTATCTCCTGACTTGATTTGGTATCTAGTCTCTACTTCTGTCTTTGACCTCCAGCTCAGCAAACACTATTGGCCCAGCTGCCTGTGCCCCAGCTGTTGCAATTGGAGTATACATTCGGAACAGAATCAGGGTCTTAGGGTAAGAGAGGGGACACTAATTTGAGCAATGGTGCTTAAAGAGAGGTCTTTGACATGAGGAGAGGCTTCTCTTCCTGATACAGAGTCTAAAGCTTAAATCCACACAAGGAGGTTATCCCACGTCTAACTCAAAGGTGGGAGTTCAGGGTTGGGATGTTAGTTGAACAAACTCAATAAGGGTGATAAGAGGAAGTAAGGATGATGTAAAGATTCCTGAATAAATTACTCAAATTTCAATGTCCTTATTTGACCTTCTGCTTCATGAGCCGCTATGGGCGAGGGAAGGAGAAATCTCTGTTTCAATGCCTACAAAAAACTCAACAGTGGTTAGGCAGCTGTTGTGCTGGGACTATTTCTTCTCATACTAATCAGTATCATCTGACTGTTTTCTTATCCTCCACAACGCACCCCGTTGTATCTCATCTTAGATTGTAAACTCTTCAGGGCCAGGATCTGCTTTGTCATATGTTTTTACAGTGCTTAGCACAATGGAGCCTGGCCCTCCAGACACCCGCTGTACAAACAATAATAAATCTAAAGAATCAGCAGAGCAACTCATGGGTTGTCTCCTGGATGATGTATTTCATATGACCTCTGGCAGCCACAGGACTAATTTTCATTTCTGTTTAACAAAAATTGTTTGTATATAAATGAAAATTCAAAGCATTTATCCTGTGGATATTTTTTACTGTGTATAAGATTTACTTTTTTTTAACCTCATGTTTCTTACAGATATATATTGATCTCGTAGCTTTCTGATGAACTTAACAATAAGCCTTCCTCTTTTTATTTTCCACTGCCTTGTGCATGTTTAGAATTCTAAGAAACTGCACTAGAGTAGGTAGATAACACAACTACAATAACTGCCCTTGAAATACACTGACTAGTGTATCATTCTAAAGCATTCAGGGATATAACACTTAGAACCGAGTTTTACATCCAAGCATCATCAGGATGAATTTGATAGTAGTGGAATATCATTGATTCCAACTGAACTATATTGACTCACACCAAATGAAGATCTGGCCTACCTTTTATTTTATTTTGTTTTTCCTCTGAAACAGTAAAGCCACCAAAATTCACTTGTTATAATCAGCTTTTGAGGTGTGTTAAAAGTCTGCTGTGACAATGGGAAACATCAAGAACATAGAAAATATTAGTGGGTCCCAGCAGGTTTGTACTGATGTTATAATGTCTGGACCTTCTTATTATCAGAATAAATGCTAATTTGTCAAATGACACTTTTGAAGATCCAGTTTTGTAATTTACAATTCTGAAAGAATCACTATTGCTAGCAGTCTGCATTCTATACTGCTTCTTTAGGCCAAGCTCATTGCACACAGGAAGGGCTCCTTGCATTCGTCCCTTCCCCCACCCCACACAAGCTCCCTATATGCCACTCTCCCATCCCCCTCTATTTCAGGGACTCTATTCACCCTTCCCCATCCTCTCCCATGCCAGGTTCCCTTTCTTCCCACATGCTAGAGAATCTCTGTGTTTGCCAATTCCCTTTTTCCCTTGCCCCATTCCTCCCTTCCTTCCCAACCCCCACATACCATAATCATCCATTCTCTTTCCTGCCAGGCAGTCTGTGTGCCCCATCATTTCACGCTTCCCCCGCAACCCTCATACCATTCTTATTTCCTATCTTCCAGTCACGAAGATAAGTCATTCAGGGTGTCAACATTTTATACTAGGTTGAGATGGGGGGTGTTGCTATATTGTAAGGTGTTAATGGCTGCCATCAACCAGTTCTTTGATTGACAGACACAATTACAGAGGTGGTTGGAGCTGCTGGCTCTGCTAGCCAGATGTCAGGGACTCTGTGTGTCCCCCATTTTCCCCCCTTTCAGTATTCTGATTTCAATCCCTGAAATTGTAAAATTGATCAGATATGGTATTAACATGTTATCACATGACAAAAATGTCAGAGTTGAGCGTAGGGCTTCACTTTGCTCAGCCAATTAGCATACGTAATAAAACTGAGGATAAAAAATGCTGTATTTACATACCATTTACTATCACTCTGTCTCAAATTGTGGAGAGAAAAGCTGTTCATTCATCTCAAATCAAATACACCTCTACCCCGATATAACACTGTCTTCGGGAGCCAAAAATCTTACTGTGTTATAGATGAAACTGCTTTATATTGAACTTGCTTTGATCCACCGGAGTGCGCAGCCTGGCCGCCCCCACCCCCACCCCCGGAACGCTGCTTTACTGCATTATGTCCTAATTTGTGTTATTTCGGGTCGTGTTATATCAGGATAGAAGTGTAGATGCCTGAATTAAAGATTGCAACATAAATCAACAAAAGTCAGTGTAATCCAACAATCTAATCCTGCTTCCACCAAAGTCAATGGCACAACTACCAATTTCAAGAGAAACGAAGCAGGGACAGGGCCTTGCTTTTGTCTGTACACAGGTGGTGCTTCGGGGAGCAGGTTATATGGAATGTTATTGTCTCTAGAGTGATATAATCTCTCATGTACAGAAACTGTTGCCCTGATCCTCTAATTAGATATATTAGTGGGGACCCATGCTCATGTAGAGCCTCAATAAAGTTAGGATTGAGTCTTAAATATTTATGGGAAACTACAGTTAATTTCATTAAGTCTGTAGGAAATGTTCAGACTGGGTAAATCGATATCTGAGCCTTGTTATTAAATCAGTATTATATACCTGATATACTGGGATGGTTTTGATCTAAGGAAGCAGTTTATTTTCTGATCCTGTAACATAGTTACTGGGCTGGCTTAGTGAGTTATACCAGGAAACACTCACTCACTCAGTCAACATGGCAACAGTATACACTATATGATAGACCAGACCAGCTTGGTTTTTGTTATGTTCTATCATGGATCTGGAAGTGAGGCATGTGTTTGGAGGCTGAGCACATCTAGGCTTGGCAGTTCATAACCCTGGCACTTCAGGGCTTGCTGCATCAGTTATGAGCGTAAAAAACTTGCTTGAGCCCCTGCACCTATTGCTTGAGCCCTGGCATCTCTTTCATTACAAATTAAGCACTGGAAAAAAAACCTTTGAAGACTAATGGAGAGAGGAAATCACTACATATTCCATATCTTGTCTGCTTTAAAATTATTTTTAGTATCAAAAGGTCTTAGTCAACATTGTAAAACAATAAAATGCAACATTTTATTTTCTCAAAACCACTTTTGTTGCAGAAATGCAATAAAACACCTGGAAAGTTTTAGCAAATGTCCCAGACGTGTGTCTTTTTTACAGTCTTATAACTCAAAACCGCTGAAGCTATTATGTTGAAATTTTGGTTTAAAAATCTCTCTTCTCAGGCTTACTTCTTGTAAACTAAGTTTCAGCACAAAGTGAATTCCTAAAGCCTCTTAAGAGACACCCAGAAATTGATCTTTAAATAGAAATGATTACATAACTTTCTTATTTTATGGTAAAAGCAGTAGATTTCCGTTTGCAATGAACAAAACAATAAAGGAAAGGAAAGTACTGGAATAATGTCATAGCATTAAAATGAAATGATTTATATGAATCATTTCATTTACTCTTTCTCAAGCAGCTGCACAGAGACATTTTTTGCTCTCTGCAGTAAATATGAGTTTTTAATGTGCTTTTAAAAACATTCTGTAATTATGTGACTATTTTGGGGAACAGGGAAGAATAGCGTTTGGGAAGGGAACTGAGAAGTCCTACCTTCGGTCACTACTCTGCCACCGATTTATTCTGTATCCTTGGGTAAATCACTTGGAAGGATTAAGTCAGCTCCTATTCAGATAAATGCAAACATTTCCATTGACTTCACGTGGGAGTTGGATTGGACTCTTCAGGACCAACTGCAGTCAAAGGAGCTATGCCAGTTTACATTGGCTGAGGATCTGTCTCTAATTGCCTTGTCCCTTAGTCTATCAGAAAGCAAAAAACTTTTTCAAGCATAAGTTAGATTTGCTAAGTGACAACAAAGTACTTATCCAGCACATCATTTACAAACCTCAAGTGCTTAAAATCAAGGAAATGAAAAATTAAGAATGTTAACCCCCCCCCCCCAGTGTTCATATATGACCTGAACCAGTTCCTGTTACAGTCAACATGAGTCTTTTCATTTACTTTACTTGGAGCTTTAATTGGGTCCATAATAAACAAACACATTGCCCCTGATTCACCTCTTCTCTGTGTAAAATGGCCAAATGACCCCACCTGTATAAAGGAGGCTTCCTAGTGGCATAGGGATAGTGAGCAGCACTACACCATTTCCTTCTCATAGATCCTGGTACGGGTCAGGAAAAGTAACCAGAGTGCACTTTGCTGTAGTTATTCTATGCCAGCAGATCACTCTAGAGATGGCTGAGAGCTGCAGCTGTAATTTACAGTGGCTTTGATGCTGGCCCTGGGATTGGGGAATGTAAAAGTGGCTTAAAGCCACCTTTACCCTCTCCCATTTAGTTCTAGCCTTCATACAACATGGCCAGAGCACAGAACCTGAAGCAGAAGATAGTCTACTACTCACTTATACCTAGGTTCTTTAATACAAGAGGTAAGAATGTTCTATTCCTCCATACAACCCATGGAATTTATGCACCCTGTAACTTTGTAAGAATTTTTTTAATAATTTGAGTATGTGTGTGATTGCATAGTAAAAGACTGTAGCACACGGTGCACACTGCTCATTATTTCCTGTGTTTTGAATGCTTAAAAAGGCAACTAACATTCTCATATCGTTTTCTTATTTACCTAAGCTTGGCCATAATAAGTCGGAACAGTGGTCCATCTAGCCTACTACTTTGTCTTGTGACAGTGGCAAGTGACAGATGATTCAGAGGGAATGAACAGAACAGGGTAATTATCAAGTGATCCATCCCCTGTTATCCAGTCCTACCTTCTGGAGGTTTAGAGGCACCCCGAGCATATGGTTGCATCGCTGACCATCTTGGCATTGATGGACTTATGATCCATGAACTTACCTAATCTTATCTTTTTGAACCCAATTATACTTTTGACCTTCACAACATCCCCTGGCAATGAGTTCCATAGGTTGATTATGTGTTGTGGGAGAAGTACTTCCTTTTGTTTGTTGCCTATTAATTTCAGGGTGACCTCTATCATATCCTCCCTTAGTCTAAGATGAACAGTTCCAGTCTTTTTAATCTCTCCTCATATGAAAACTGTTCCAAACCCCTAATCATTTTCATTGCCTTTTTCTGCATCTTTTCCAATTCTAATGTATCTTTTTTGAGATGGGGCGACCAGAACTGCAAGTAGTATTCCAAGTGTGGGCATACCACAAATTTATATACTGTCATTATGTTATTTTCTGTCATTTCATCTATCCCTTTCCTAATGGCTCCTAACATTCTGTTAGCTTTTTTGACTGCAGCTGCACACTGAACAGATGTTTTCAGAGAACCATCCATGATGACTCCAAGATCTTTCTTGAGTGGTAACAGCAGTGCTTATTTAGTGCCAGGGCTTGCCAGGCTGATCCCTGGCACCTCTAGGTTTGGCAATTCAGCCAGTTATGAACGTAAAAAAATTACTTCAGCCCTGGCACCTAATCGCTTGAGCCTCAGCACCTTTCCTTACAAATTAAGCACTGGATAACAACTAACATCAGTTTGTATGTATAGTTGGGATGTTTTCCAATATACGTTATTTTAATTTATCAACTTTCAATTTTGTCTGCCATTTTGTTGCTCAGTTTTATCCAGTTTACTTAGTTCCCTTGTAACTCTTTATAGTCAGATTTAGACTTAACTATCTTGCGTAATTTTGTATCATCTGCAAATTTTGCCACCTCACTTTCACCACCTTTTCCAGATCATTTGTGAATACACTGAAAAGCACAGGTCCCAGTACAGATCCTTGGGGGAACCCACTATTTACCTCTCTCCATTGTGAAATATGACCATTTACTCCACTTTTTCTTTCCTACCTTTTTAACCAGTTACTGATCTATAAGAGGACTTTCCCTTCTATCCCATGACTCCTTTCTTTGCCTAAGACCCTTTAATGAGGAACCTTGTCATAGGCTTTCTGAAAATCCAGCTACACTATTTGGACTGGATCACCCTTGTCCACGTGCTTCTTGACATCCTCAAAGAATTGTAATAGATGGGTGAGGCATGATTTCCCTTTACAAATGCCATGTTGATTCTTCCCCAATATATTGTGTATTTCTAGGTTTCTGAGAATTCTGTTCTTTAATATAATTTGAACCAATTTGCCTGGTACTGAAGTTAGGCTTACTGGCCTGTAATTGCCAGAATCTCCTCTAGAGTCTTTTTTTTTTAAATTGATGTTACCTTAGCTATCTTCCAGTCATCTACTACAGAGGCTGATTTAAGCAATAGCTTATATACCACAGTTAGTAGTTCAGCAATTTCATATATTAGTTTCTGCAAAACTGTTGGGTGAACACCCTCTGGTCTTAGCAGGGCCGGCGCTAGGATTTCTGACGCCCTAGGCACCGGAACATTTTGCTGCCCCCTGCGCGGGTCTTGCGGCTCTGGTGGAGCTGCCGCAGGCATGCCTGCGGCAGGTCCACCGGAGCCGCGGCTCCCTGACCCTGGCGGGGAGGGGGGCGCCCCGGGTTGCCGGATCGCGGCGGCAGCTTCCTGACCTGGGAGCACCCCGAGCTGCCGGACCACCGCGGCGGCTCCTTGACATGGGAGCGTCCCAGGCTGCTGGACTGCCACAGCAGCTCCCTGACCCGGGGGACGCCCTGGGTTGCCGGGCCGCTGCGGCGGCTTCCTGACCCGGAGTGACCTGGGCTGCCGCGGATGCTCGCTGACCCCGGGGGCGCCCTAAGCTGCCGGGCTGCAGGCAGCTGCTGCCGCCGGCAGCTCAGACTACGCAGTGGCCGCTGCAACCATTTAAAAAATTGGGGGGGGCGCCGCTTTTTGGCGCCCCCAAATCTTGGCGCCCTAGGCAACCGCCTAGTTCGCCTAAATGGTTGCACCGGCCCTGGGTCTTAGTGACTTATTACTGTTTAATTTATGTATTTTTTCCCACACCTCCTCTACCGAACACCTCAATCTCAGACAGTTCCTAACAAGAATGACTTAGGTGTGAGGATAACCCCCATATCCTCTGCAGTGAAGACAGATGCAAAGAATTAACTTAGCTTCTCCACAATGGCCTGGTCTTCCCTGAGTGCTCCTTCAGTACCTCAATTGTCCAACAGTCCCACTGGAGCCCACTGTTTGGTAGGATTCCTGTTTCTGTTGTACTTAAAAAAACATTGCGTTTAGTTTTTGTGTCATTAGCTAGCTGCTTGTCAAAGTCATTCTTGGCCTGAGTTGTTATATTTTTCACTTGACTTTCTACACTTGAATTTCCTAGATCAAGATTATAAATGTAGGGCATGGTGCAGTTTGCACACCCCTCCCTGTGTACTTCAGAGTTCCATGAGTTGGCCTTAATGTTACAAAATTTGAGCAAAAGTTCTTATTTAATGCTTACTGTGGCAAACCTCCACAGACAACAAAGATTAAGGAAGAAGGATTGAAGCGTTTGACTTATTTCTAAATATTATTTCATATATATATATATGAAATAATCATTTTTCTTTAAAAATAGTTATTGTATTCATTACTTCCTTGATCTCTTTAAATTCAAAATAGAAAGATGTGATTAAAAAGGAATATCCATATTCAAGCAGGACCAATTCACACTATTAAATATTAGCTTCATTCATGCAGACTGTAGTTGATGGATGGTACAAAGTTCTTGAGCGAAAATAATCTATGGTGGAAGTATCCATAGGAGAATCTTTAAAAATGCATCTGGTCCAAATAATGTAAACCTGTCAAAAAACAGATCAAATAAACTTTTATCAGTCATTGACAAAAATAGTTCATCATAACTCAAATTACATATACATACAGACTTTTTTTTCTCTCTTAAGCAAAAACTCAAGAAATGTGACCCTCGTTGGAGGGTCTATATCAGATGAATGCTACTAAACTAGTTCTATAGGAAGAGTGTGAAGTATTCTTTGTAAGGTGAGACAACATGCATTGTGATGTCGTGAAAACTGTGTATGCACAACTAATCAGCCTTTCTTTCCAATGAACATTGATGTAGAGTGGTCTGCATGAACATATTACAGCTAATGTTTTCCGTTTTTTAACCAAACTACTTAATCCCTGGTGTTTTCTGATTACCTTCATAGACTCTATTTAATTTTCATGAGGTCACATGGCAGAAGAACAAATATTTAATGAAGGAAATCTCAGCAACAGAAATAGGCCAGAGATTTTTTTTAAAAAAACTGTATTACCAAACCTTTATGTAAAAACAAAAGAAAACAGTTATCATTTTTCACCTAGTGTTCTCATTTGTCCTGTTTATTTAAACGATAGAGGCAGTTTAGTGGTGTGAGATTCAGGATTGAAGCATATCGGATTCAGTAGAATCATAGATTCTAATCCTGTATGGTTGTTTCAGTATTTTATCCTTCCAAGGTATATCATTTGAGAATATTACTAGTATATAGCCTAAAGAATTCTTGGTACTTTACAGACGAAATAGGCCCAACCCCTGCCCCCAAAGAACTTACCCTCTGAATGTAGGTATGATGCAACTAGTGAAAGAAACAAACAGTAGGAAAGGGGGAACAACAGTTACACTAATAAAGTCACATGATTACAGTGGTTTGTTTTGTGTACTTTTTACTTCTGTTATAGCTAGATACACCCATAAACAGCTTAGCAGGATTATTATTATTATTATTTTGAGTCAGACAGATAACAGATATCTCACTGGTTAGGGCACTCACCTGAGGTGTGGAAGACCCAGCTTCCAATCTTTTCTCTGTCTGATTTGTAGTGGAGGTTTTTAACCTTGGTGTCCAACATTTTAGGTGAGTGCCCTAACCTTCAGGCTAAAGAATCAGTCTCTCTCTGTCAGCTTCAGTCAGTGCCCAGGTTAGATGTGCTCTGGGGATAAATCAGAGTTGTATAGTGAAGGAAGTTGTTGACTATAGGACCTTGCCTTATTTGTTGCAGAAGTTAGAAGATGTGTAGTGAATGAGGCAGATTGTTACACGAAGAGAAAGGAGGGTCTCGTATTTAAGGCAGTTGAATGCTGCCCTGAAGAACTGGAGTCTATCCCTGTCTCTGCCACAGAGTTCCTGTGTGATGCTGGGCAAGTCACTTAATCCAAACTTTTCAGTGGTGGTCACTAGTTGTGTGTTCCTCATTTTTTGGGTGCTTAGCTTGAGACCAAAGGGTCTAGTATGCAGAAGTTCTAACATTTCACAACTAGAGCTGGTGGGGATTTTTCAATGACTTTTTTCCCCCATAAAATGCCCGTTCATTGAAACCGAAACTGGTTGGGAGAATGGGTGAGTTTTGTTGAATTTCCCAATTGAAAATTTTTTAGAAAAAGTTTAAAATTGTCAAAATGAGACATTTTTACATTTTTATATAACAGATTTCAGTTTTTCATTTCAGAAGGACTTTTTATTTTGAAATGTAACCTAATTTATACTAATAAAAGTTAAGAAAAGAATAAAGGTCAAAATCAGACCTAATTATCAGAAAAAATGTTTCAATTGATCCAAGTCAAATTATGTTTTGGTTTGTAAGTCCATGAAAAAATTGAGATTTTGACTTTTTGTCCTGACACAAGACAGGAAAAATTTTCAAAATCTCAGAAATTCCCACAGGACATGAAAACCATTTCTCAACCATCCCTATGTACAACTGCAGCTGAAGTCAATGGGAGCTGTGCCTGAATATATGAAGTGCTATATGATAAGAATAGTTACAGTCCAAGGCAAATACACCTGTATTCCTCCCATGTTATCCACCCAGGGCATCTACTTAAATGTTTCTGGCTCCTAGCCATCACATCTCTTGAGCAGAGACCCACATCTCTTTCCTTCCAGCCTTGGATTTTTCCAGGCTTCACAGGTCTCTGTCTACACTGTGATATCCCCAGAGAGCCAGACTGCCCAAAAGGCACTTTGCTTTATCTCCAGAGGCTATGAACAGAATAATTGCCAGCAGTTACAAGTTATCACACAGCTCTTTATATTGTGGCAAATTGCCAGTACTGTTCTCTGGGTTTCACGCTTTCTCTTCTCTGGGGTAGGTTCAGGGCGATATTGCTTGCCTCTGAACCAATTCTTAATCACTCCCCTAGTGTCCTTGGAGGAGGGGAGTGGAGAGGGAGGGAGGGACCTGGGCCCGCCCTCTACTCCAGGTCCCAACCCAGGGGCCCTGGGGTTGTGGTGAACCACTTGACTAGCGGTTTCTTCCCCTGGGTTACTTCCCTCTCATACCCATCAGCTTGTGAAGGGCTTCTCGCCTCTCTCTATACAAGCTGGTGCCCATTAACCTAGGGTTCTTTGGGCTTCCCAATCCACCGCACACTCCTAACCTTCTATTCTCTCTGGACAAACTCTTCTCTTCTGCAATCTGCTCCAATCCAACCTTTCTCCTTAACTACCCCACCCTGTCTGACTAAGCAGGGGTTTATATCCCCTGAACTGGATCAGGTGTCTAGTGGAGTCCAGGTGCTCTAACTGAAGTCAGGTGCTCTAATTGGCCACAGCTGTTCTAGTTAATCTAAAGCAAACCTTCCTCCCTTGGCAGGGAATAAGGCCCCCTGCTAACACTCTTATGCTGCCTTCTGGCCATCCTGTATCACAATATGCAAGCCTATTTATTCTTAAGATGAAAACACATTAAAAATAAAAGAACCTACCCACATGCTAGAAAGCTTACCAGAGGTCACTTCAGCTCCAGCTTTGGGCTCAGGTAGGAATCAGTCTTTCAAAACCACAACTGGGTTTTCCCCATGGTTACATATTTGTCTCAGATTCAGAACCAGAACTGCCGTGAATAGTTCAGTCTTTCCTTTATACAGCTTGGCCCTTTGATTTGGCCTCATGTAACAAGTGATCAGCAAACAATGGCCCACTCCTGAGGATATAGCTTCAAAAGACTGGGGTTTTGCATAACCAAAGGTGGGGAATTGACATTCACCTGTCCCTAGATATTCCCCAGGAAACCCATTTAACTCTCTTTGTTCCACCAGTCCATTCTTGACTGGCATATTGTTCAGTATAGTCCTTTGAACCTCTAGGCCTCACATTTGTCACATCTCTCCCCTCAAGAGGTTATATACAATCCCAGCCCACAATAATACATAAACCATTCACTTACTAGAATGGAACCCAAAGATACTTAAACTTAATTCAATAAGATCTCCCAAGGAAATGGCAAGAAACTGCTATATCTGTCACAACTATATACCATGAATGTAGTATATACTCTGAAAAATCAGGTACTAGGCATCTATATTTGGGCACCAAAAATTAATGGATATTATTTCCCTTAGTCTCTCTGTGCCTTAACTTTCTTCCTTCAAAATGGGATGATACTACCTCCTCACCTCACCAGGTTTTTGTGAAGATAAATTAACAATACACTGGCAATTATAAAAAGTTACACACACAAAGACTGGCTTGTTTTTCTAATCTCTATTTATAGCCACTGCAATTTAAAATTGTGTGGTCTCAGGCAGGGGCAGCTCTAGCTATTTAGCTGCCCCAAGCACGGCGGCACGCCGTGGGGGGCGCTCTGCCGCTCGCCGGTCCCGCAGCTCCGGTGGACCTCCCGCAGGTGTGCCTGTGGATGCTCCACCAGAGCCACGGGACCAGTGGACCCCCCGCAGGGATGCCTGCGGGAGGTCCACTGGAGCTGCCTGCTGTCCTTCCGGCAACCAGCAGAGCGCCCCCCACGGCATGCCGCCCCAAGCACGTGCTTGGTGTGCTAGGGCTTGGAGCTGGCCCTGGTCTCGGGTCAGAACTATATTTCTTTTCTAAGTATCATCTTCAGATATACACTTCTGGTCCAATGTAACTTTTGATATGTGAGGCTGGACACACAATAGATCTGGATTTTTCATTGAGAAAGACATCCAGCTATGTTTCACTACATGCAAGGCTGCTTTGGCTTTTTTATTATAATGCAAGATCTATTATAATCTTTGAGAGTAAAGGAGGACATATGACATCTCTTCTATGCTGCTAGCCTGCTTTGGACAGTAGGCTGCATGGAAGAGGGTGCTGGAACTTGTGTGTGGGAGTGCTCCCAAGGCAGGTACTCTGTGTGGAACCCAGAGAAGGTCTTCATTCCTCAGGCACCCTGTTTCCACTTTGCATGTGTTTTTTTTTTATGGTGCTTGAACTGACACACCAAAACCACAACTTTAAGAAACTGTGGGTGCAACTTTTGAAACCACACACCCGCCCCAAAAATCACAGCTTTCTTACAGGCTTATCTCTCCAGCCTTTTATTTTTTATTTTCCCCTGAGTTTCAGGGTTATTCTATTTTTCAGGTTTTCTAAAAGTTGCTGGTGCAACCAGACTGGTCTTCTATTACTTTTGCAATTTTCTTTTTTCAATAGGATAATTTTCTAATGTGCCTCAGATAGTTCTTCATCCAGAAATGTTCAGCTAGTCCAAACTCCTCTTTCTCCTTGGTCTTGCTACTCATGCTACCATCCCTATTAAGAGCCCTTTTCTGCCTTCAGGTACATGCTATTTCTAGTTACAGCACTGACAGCCATGTCAGTGCTTGCAAGGACAGCATCTGGCCCTCATTCCTAGTTGTGTAAATTCCCATCTTTTTTATGTCCATCATGGGTTTGAAATTGTATGAAAGAAAAGAGAAGGAAAAGTGCTACTTTTTGTCTAGTGGTTACAATAGCAAAAAATCTCACATTTTGTTTCACAAAGATGTTTTATTATTACATATCAACATAAATAATATTCATCACCCAGTACAAGTTCAAATCGTAGGAGTGACAATGTACCAACATTGTTTCTTGTTTTGGATATCGCAATAATGGAAACTTTTTGGATGGATACGTAATGTGTCTCAGAGTCCATGGCAGATAAGAATAGATTCTGAGGTCCTTTTGTTGGAGTTAAGGTCTGAAAAGTAAGAATTCCTGAAAAACTATAAAGACTGTCTTATATTTGTTTTACAAAGCAAAGCAATGTATTTTCAATAGCTATACCACAGATGGGATACCGTCTGTTAGCATATGGCATTGACTCATGAAGGAATGTGTTGGCTAATATATGTAGTTTTGGCCATTTAAATAAAACAATTTTTTAAAAAAGAGGATCCCGGGTTATACAATAGCTCACTAAGTGCCTTGAATCCTATTCTGTAACTTCAAGGGGTTCCATTCAGGCAGAAAAATCCACCTGCATGGATCACAATTCAGGATCAGGGACTAAAGGAGTAAAAGTTCCAGAAGGTGGTTCAAATATAGCTCCCGTAGACTATATTTGGAAAAGAATGGCTTTTACTTACACCAATACTGGAATTTGAATTTGTTCAGATTTCTTGGGTGGGATGGAGGTGGGGAAGGTGTGGCAAAAGTGTGTGTGTGTAAGTTTAGTTCATTTTTTGTACAGAAAAGTATATTTGTGAATTGGAATAACTACTGCATTGGCATAGCTATAATACTGTAAAGTGCTCTAAAACAATAATATACGAGGCAACATTGATTGGTGATGACTGCTATATCAGGGCATAGTCTAGTTAAGACATGTCCATTTTGTTATTAACATAGGCCAACTTACACTCTGTTTCACATGTGTTTCCATTTGTTAGTCTGATTCTCTGGTTCATTTCACTAGTTTATGTGGGTGTGACTCCACTGAAGTCAGACCTGCATAAACTCAGTGGTATTACACCAGCACAAAAATGGTGTAATGGAGCTAGGAATCAGATGTACAGGCAATGGGATTTCACCTGTGCAACTGAGAGTAGAATCTAGCCCAAGAATTGGCAACCTTTGGCATGCAGCCTGCCAGGGTAAGCACCCTGGCGGGCCGGGCTAGTTTGTTTACCTGCACGTCAGCAGATTCAGCTGATCGCAGCTCCCACTGGCCGTAGTTTGCTGCTCCAGGCCAATGGGGGCTGTGGGAAGTGTTGCAGGCCAACGGATGTGCTGGCTGCCGCTTCCCACAGCCCCCGTTGGCCTGGAGCGGTGAACCACGGCCAGTGGGAGCTGCGATCGGCCGAACCTGCTGACGCAGCAGATAAACAAAGTGGTCTAGCCCACCAGGGTGCTTACCCTGGCGGGCCACATGCCAGAGGTTGCCGATCCCTGATCTAGCCCCTAAATTTTACACGTCCTTTCTTTTTAGAAGTATGCAGACTGAGTAAATATGAAAGAGTATGGATATAGACTGTATGTATTTCTACATGCCATGACCCAGAAAAGGGCATGTTCTCTAGGAAGAAGGGAATTTCATGGAACAATGGTGCATGCTCAGTAAATAAGATCTGTGTTCATTTTCAGTGCTGGTTTCTGGCAAGAAAAGTACTATACAATGTCAAAATAACCAACACCTATGGGGCGTTGTATGAGAAGACTGCATTAAATACAAGAGTTGGTGGTTTAGTTAAGCCTCTATTTTCCAAAGCAGGTAAGCTGCTTTTTTTCTGAAGACAGGAAGTATAAATTATTTAGCTTGTGATTTCATCAGTTTTTAATGGCTGGGTTTTTTAAAGAAAGCTTATAGTGGTATATCATCCTTTCAATTGCACTTAGCAACTTAACTGTGCCTTAATAAAGCTTTTTGCAGCTTAATTTTCCATTAGCTTCTGGGCAATGGATCTGAACTTCTGATTTGAGTATTTTAGAACTTTTTCTTGTCAGATCTTTTTGGACTTAAAAGAAGCTTTAGGCTTTGTTTACGTTAGCACTTTTGCCTGTAAATCTTTTGTCGGTCAGAGGTGTGAAAGAAAGACATATGTTTCACCGACAAAAGCACTGGTGTGGGCAGTGCTATGTCAGCGGGAAAGCATCTCCCACTAGCACAGAGCAGCTACACAGGAGACCTTACAGTGGCACAGCTGCAGCCGTATATTTGTGCCACTGTAAGGTCCGTGGTGTAGACATAGCCTTTGACTGATGAACTGATTTAAGACATATTGACACTACCATCTTGTGATGTGTGATTACAGCTCATGTAGACATAGCCACGCTAGATTTAACTTAGCCATTTGGGGTACCAGAGCAGAGAAGCTACAGCAGTATCTTGCTGAATCAAGACTTCAGTCACAAGTATGATTCTCCTTTTATTATGTCCTGCTGTATATATTTGTTTCTTTTGTTAATGTCCCTAAAAAAATGGTGGTTGTTTTTGGTACCATTTCATCTCTGCAGCTTTCATTTCAAAATAACCATACAGCAATTTTAAATATCAGATGTACTATATAAAAACAACAAATCATTCCTAGCAGCCATTCTTCAATAATTCAGATCTGACCTAATATAAAGCCAGTTGAGAAAAGGGTAATTTTTGTAAAGGACCTCTGTTATTGCAGCTCATTATTTTAGCGTATATTGCAAATACAAGGCAATGAAAATAAACCAAAGCACTATACAATTAGTAATGCAGATGCTGGACAGTTTTATTCTCTGTTATTACTACTACTCTGCTTCATTTCTTATGTATAAAACAGACTAATGGTGTAAATACATATAATTTTAATATCCTCTGTTAATAAAACCATAGTTTGAAAGAGATGTTTAGATATGTTAGCTTACAAATGAGCATCAAATACAAATTCTGCTCTCATTTCAGACAGATGGGTAGTGCTGTGCTGCCAATATTCTACCAAGGGGCTTCCTCAAAAAAATGTGCCCTTTGGCCTGTGACAAAGCTAATGTGTATGCAATAAAGACAGTGGGGCTAATGTTTTCCAAATGGAAGAGAGAGAGACTGAGAAATCTCTTTGTTTTCCTATTTAATCAAAAATAATCATAAACATAATCCCTGATTTGCAGCTTTTTAAAAGTGATGGCATGATAGAGGTCCCAAGCATCAAAGCAACACCAGCTGGCTAACAAGCTTGTAGTAAGCTGCACTCTGCAGGAAACGTCTATATTTTTTTCCTGAAAAGTTATCCTCAGTATTTTGATAGAACAACACAGCACTCAGAAGTCTGCCTCTTTCCCACCCTGTCCCAACATATTTCCTATATTAGGGATGAAGAGGAGGAGGCAGCATTGTTGCCTGCTACACCACTATGATGCTCATCCAAAACTCTCCTGTGTAAAGGGAATCCCCAGCAGGGGACAGGTAGATAGTTTCCACTTCCTTTTCCCCTTCTGAGTATTGCAAAGAATCTATCCCTATGTATTTATGGCATCCCTCACAAGAATTAATCACACATTTGACTCATTTAGCTCAGTAACCTATCTCTAACAATAGGCATTACCTGATTCTTCAGAGAAAGTGCAAGAACTCAATAACCTAATAAAATAAGTACAGAATAACCTGACTATATTATGATTTTCCTTCTAACCCATTTATTGGTTGGCTTATGCAGAAAAGCATGAGGGTTTATCATCACATATATTACAAAAATATCACAACCATGGATACCTATAATGCTATTCCTTTGAATCGTACTAAGCAGTTGATCCTAATGATATACTGTGGTAATGAGTTCCATGTGTTAATTATGTGCAGTGTGAAAAAAAGTGCAAAATGCTTTGCTGAAAGGTACTGTACAACGGAGAGATTATACTTAAGAAATGCACATAGTGAACTCAGGTAGACAGAAAGGGGGGAAATGATGCTCATATATGGAATAGAGGAAATGAAAAGAGAGGCAAAAGATAATAATGATAAAGAGCTCAATGAGGGAGGACTTATTTTTCAGTTTTAGGTAGGAAAGATAAATTCTCACATAAATATAATGTAGTGGCCATGTCATTATTACAGTACTACTAAAACATTGACATTCTATGTAAAGTGTCATTTTTACTTTTATAAAATAAGGGCAATAAGTTTCAAAAATGCAATTCTTTCAAAGCTATTGTACCTCAAATTAGGTTGTGGGTTTATCTGACAGAATCTGAAAACCTGGTTTGTTCTAAGAACAATTCATGGTAGCAAATTGCAATAACGGCTTAAGAAGCTGATGATATCTGATCATTGACTTTACTACTCCATTAAGTATCCTGTATTTGCCTTGATCATTAAAATATAGTTGTCTGAACTTTCTATAACTTTTAAAATGAGGGAAACGAAAGACAAAAAATTATTCAGATGATGAAATTTTCTTAATGAAATTTTAAAATAACCTTTCAAATTTCATTTCTGCTCAGGGCTTCAACTAGCAAATTTTTATAGAAAATTCTAAATCTGGGGTGATAAGAAAAATTATCTAGAGCTTACTTGCTGGAACAAATCCACATAATGCCGCAGGAATAACTGCAAGCTTGATTCTCTACTGCACCTGAGGCTGTTGGGAAGCAGATCATGGTTCCCTGTTTCCCAGCCACCTGACCTCAGTGGGTGCCACTTTAACTTATGCCACTAATGTAAGGTCCCTCAGGCATCTGTACCAGTGAAGAATAGGGCATAGCACAGTAGAATTCTGCCTTTGACAACCTAGATTTGCTAGGTTGCTGGCTGAGGCAGCAACAGTCTGTCAGAACTACTAGGCAATGGAAGTGTTCCAAGCCAGGTTATGACCCTGAGCAGACTGAAAAGACTGCTTCCCTTAGGCGCCTATATAGCTGCCTTGGGATCACCTGGGTGGGTCCTCACCTTGGGTTGGCTGATCCCTGATTGAATGGTGTGGGGCCTATCACAAGACCCACAGGTAATTGCGTCTGACTCATCACACTCTTGCTCAGGGATGACTCATAAGGCTGATGCAGGATCAGGTTCAGAACTAACTCAACAAAGTCATCTCCTCTCCCCTAATTTCTCTTTCCCTGCCCTGTCCTCTCCCCCTCCCCCTTATGGGAGAGAGGAGAGGGTTCCACCTGTTGTGGATTATGTGAGACAGTAGACCTAAATCCGCCCATAGCTAAAAGCCCTCCCACTACCTGGGTGGGGGGCGGAAAGGCCAGTGACCCCAAGCCACAACTGAATAGTCGGGACACAAATGATAGAACAAGGATGTGAATGAAGATCATAAGGTGAAAACTAGGTACCTGGAAGGGGACACCAAGCCGAGAACCCTCAACAGCACCCATGGCTCCTCAAAGACATTCAACGAATCAAAAAACCCAGAGAAACTGCTCAGAGATGCGATCACACTAGGGGTCTGAAATAGGCTGGACTGTGGCAGAGCAGCCCCATCCAACTTCCTCCTCCTGGTGTGATGGAGGGCGATATGGACCAGTGCCAGGAGCAGGTTGATGAGGAGGTCCCACGGCTTTGTGCAACCACAGATGGAGTGTGCAGGATCAAGAGGTACAGGGAAAAGTGCAGCCAGAACCTTATTGAAAGGCTCTGGAGGAGCCAGAAGAGAGACTGTAACCTATGCGCTCTACAAACGTGCACCAGGGTGTTCCTCTCGCCCCAAAAGTGATAGGTGGCAGAAAAGTTTGTGAACTGCTCCAGGTACATGCTCATGCTCACAGCGCACGAAGGAACTACTAACTAATATCCCTCGTGGGCCATGGGACCAGAATGGATTACAGACTGGTTTACCAGGGTTGCTTGCCTACTTAGGTGGCAATAGGTTCCGTCACTTGTTGATGGGACAGGACACAAGGGCAAGGAAGTGAATGGTGTGAAGCACAGATGTATGCAGATGTTGTCTGGGCACAGTGTGGAGGCAGACCAAGTAGACGGCATTCAGCCGACTTCGATTGCATGTTTGGAGTGGCCAGAGAGGCTCATGTGGCAGGAGTCTGATGATGAGATCCAATGGGCAAGGGTGATAGGTGGGTGGGAAGCACCCTCCTGCAGGGCCTGTTCAAGGAAAGCAAGAGAAGCAGGAGGTAAGACTGCCTTTAACTTCTAGAGCACACAATGGGAGACACATGGGGTGGACAGCCTGATGCACTGACTAAGTGCCATGGGGTCAGTCTAGTCCCTCTGATCATAATCTAGGAGGTCTCCAACTCTGGTGGTACCAGACAGGACCAATCTCCCACCACCTGCATACGTAGATAGGGGTTGTGTAGCAGGGGTTCTGCCAGCAGGTCCTCCCCCTCGGTGGCTGCTATGGACTTGATCACGAAGACTAGCTTCCAGGTCCTGAGGAAGTCCTGGTAGAAGACTCTCAGGTGAAGGTACAAGAATTGTCAACTGTATCAGAGCCCTTGGAGGTGGCAGAGGGAGATGTGCACCAGCACACTCCATGCCAGACAACCTGCGCTTTAAAGGAATTGGTGCAAAGCCTGAAGGAGGAAAGCATGGACATGGCTGCATGGGAAGGATGGGAGAGAGGAGAGGGTACCTGTGCAGGAGGCACTGTCATCAATGGTGGAACTGGCTCAGAAGGAAGCAGAGCTGTCTCAGCTTGTTGCAAAGCAGCCAAGATGTTGGCAGATGCTATGTGGTGTGGGTGCTTGGGTAACACTGAGGAAAATGGGAGATGGGTCTTGCTGGATAGGTGTTTTGCAGTAAGTGTTGAGTTTCTGAGAATCTGGCAGATTGTTGCATTTTCCAGACAGTCTGGTAGGTTCACATCTCTGAGATATGTGTTGATAATTTCCATTCGCTCACTGTTACAGCATCAGGGTAGCAGCACATTTAACCCCCACCTCTTCATGGTCTACACAAGAAATGCACTCTCAGGTTGCAGGCCTTCAGCCATCACCTTCCTCTGGGCAGGGATCCTCCTTCTTGAGCAGAGGTTTAGGCTTGTAGCCACCTTACACTTCACTGTTGATTCCCTCAGCCAGTCTGACTAAAGTCCAGCCCCTGCATTTTGTTTCTCTCCAAGGGCTATGACTAGTGTATGACAGAAGTTACCAGTAACCAAATAGCTCTTTCAAAGAGAGAACATTTAGTTTAGGATAAAAACTTTACAGAGAAAAGATATAAAGGAATCTAAATACATATTTAAGCTTACCAGTGTCCCCCATCAGTCCCGTGGAGACCCTGGCAGGTTCCAGTCCTCCATACTCTTCTGAAGGATTTGTATCCCCCTTGGACAAAAGGTTATGTCCATTTGTTGAATTAAAATGAAGCCCTCTCCATCAGTTCAAGTTCAGCGTTTATACCCCAAAAGCCTTTGTTCTCAGGCCTCCTGAAACAGGTAAAACCAGTCACTGCCACTTTCCCCAGGGCTGTGCATAACCAGCTTTGGGATTTTGCATTAATCACTCCCTAGTGATTCCAGGTTCCACAGAAAACTCACTCAATGAGCCAGGAACACACAAGTATTTATAGCACTTATTGATACAAAGGTCCATGAATATTCTATGCAGGGGTGAAAGTAACATACATCCCTTATCACAAGCAATCCACCTCTCCTACACACTTAACTTCATGGATCCCTTTGCATGACTTTGATGTACAAATTAAAGCTACTACTACCAGTCCTATCTCTAATAAAACTTTAATATTGGAATAAAAACCTGTAAAGTGAAAACTCACTCTGTCACGTTTCTCTCCTCTCTCCTCCTCCGGCCACACTGCCGAAGGCAGCTAGGCTCGGTGGTTCACCTCCACCTTGCACTCCAGCTTGCAGCGGGAAGGAGGGGACTGACTGACGGAGAAGCCCCAGGGGGCTTGCATAACAGCTTAAGTTCAGCTCCATCTGCAGTTCCATTCTCAGGATTAGGCATCCTTATTTATTTCGCAGTTGTTGGTGTGACAAAGGGGCAATTTTTTTCTGCCCTAGATCCAATACACAAATACAATTGGAGTTCAAGTCTGTCCCTCCCTATCAGAGGATGAATGTGATGCCCAAACTGCTTGCAGATCCTTGTTGAAATGTTACTTTAAAAAAAAATGGAGAATGTGGTGGGAAGATGCAGGGCCGCCCAGAGGATCCAGGGGGCCTGGGGCAAAACAATTTTGGGGGCCCCTTCCATAAAAAAGATGCAAAACTATATTTTCGTGGGGACCCCTGCGGGGCCTGGGCAAATTGCCCCACTTGCTCCTCACCAGGGGCGGCCCTGGGAAAAATAAACCTTCCGCATCTCGGCCTCGGCACAAACCCAGTTTTGAGGAAACTTCTTTACAAGATATCCCTGGTTCTCAGCATCAGCTAGTGCTAAAAGGCACTAAAGCTTATTAAAAGGGTTGGACAAATATTTTCCGTCAAAACTTTTTTTGAATCGAAACAGTGGTTTTTAAAAAGCAGAAAAATCATGACAATGTCTGCTTCCTTCAAAATTGTTGTGGTTTTTTAATTGAAAAGCTGAAAGTTAGTCTGCCAAACTGAATGAGGTTTGGGTTTCAGAGTGTGTGGCCAAATATTGCTGCTTGCTGTGTTTAATGTTTAAAAAACACTAAAAAATTCTGCTTTAAAAAAATCCAAACATTGAACACCTCAGCTGTGACCAAACGCTAAGCCCATCCAGCAGCGCTGCAAGCATGTTTGCACCCTAGTTGAAACTTCCCCTTGCGCCCTCCCCACCGCCACCCCCACCCTGAGGCATCTCCTGTGCGCTCCCCCCCCGCCCTCAGGCACCCCCCTCCCAAGCTGAATGCACCACAAGCCTGGGAGCGGAGAAGTGAAGCCCACCAAGAGTGCTTGGGAAGGAGGGCGGACAAGGTGACTGGAGCGAGAGTTCCTGCGTGCCGCTCCCCCGCCACTTACTTGCTGCAGCGGCCTCCCCTGCTCCCATGCCCAGCTCCCTCCACCTAAATGCCGGCCGCGACCAGGGCAGACGAAGATCCAGCCGCGCTGTTGCTGCCGAAGAAAATGATGCCCCCAAATGGCATTGCACTAGGCGACCGCGTAGTTCGCCTAAATGATTGCACCGCCCTGCATCCAGTCAGAGATTTTTCCAGGTTTCTGATACTCTGCTGGCTCCTTACTCATATCTGTCTCCAAACTTTGGTCATTTAGCTTAGAACATAAAACAGCCATACGGGTCAAACCAAAGTCCAATCCAGCCTATCCTGTCTACCGACAATGGCCCTGCCCAATGCCCCAGAGGAGTAAACCTAACTGGTAATGATCAAGAATCTCGCCCTGCCACCATCTCCACCTCTGACAAACAAGCTAGGACCTTCGTTACCCATCCTGGTTAATAGCCATTAATGCACTAGTCTCAGCATTTATCTGTTTCCCTACAGAGGCCCCATGGGGTCCCTCACAAACTGGAACGGGTCTACTTGGGTTTGTCATTTCGTATAGCTTATGTACATACTCCACAAACATGAAGCTTGAGCTTGTTCAAGACTCTGAGAATGAGCGCCTATAGTTTGAAAACTAAATGCTTAAAAGGCACATGCATGTTTAAGGGACACAAAGGGTGGGGCTAGAAATTAAATTAACTCAGGGGTTTCTCGAACTGGTTGGTCGGGACCCTCAGGTGACGTCAACAGTTTACTGGGGTCGCAGTGTCAGCCTCCACCTGAACCCCACTTTGGCTCAGTATTATATAGTGTTACAATATATAAACAAAGTGTGTTCGATGTATGGAAGGGGTCGGTTGCACTTCAGAGGTTTTGCTATGTGAAATGGGGTCATCAGACAAAAAGGTTTGAGACGACTGATCAACCCTGAAGCTCATGGAGGGGGGGTCTCCTTGTCAGAGTCAGGAAGTGAGGAGGTAGTGTAGGAGATTGCTCTTCTCATGTGATCCCTCCCCGAGTGGCTATTTTAAATGGAACTTTACTCTCCCTGACATGATCTCCCTATGGCACCACTGAAATTAATATAAGACTATAGATTTGGCATTAGAACGTTAAATGATGGTTTACCCTAATGGAAAAGCAGACAGCTTGCTCTTTGCAAGCCTCAAATTGCTGAATGACTTAGAGAGGGAAGCTGTCGTGCCCAAACCAGCCTGGCCCTGCACCCCTATCTGATCCCCCTACTTCCTGCCCCCCAACTGCCGCCCTTTGCAGAACTCGAGATCGTAGTCCTGTCCTTGACCCTCAGCCAATTCGCCTAGATCACGCCACACCACACCACCCGGGAACCCCACCCTGCCCCTGTCCTTACTGCCCCAACCCCTATCCATCCCCCCCACTGAGTTCATGACAAACCCCCGGAACGCCCACAATCCAACCCCCCATCCCTGTCCCTGACCTCCCCCAACCTCTGCCCCCTCCCTATCCCTGACTGTCCCAGGACTTCCTGCCGCCTTAGGCAACCCTCCTGGCCCCGGCCCCGGCCCTGGCCCTGTTCATAACAGATAGCTAAGGGTTAATGTCTTTTTCACCTGTAAAGGGGTAACAAACAACACCTGACCAGAGGACCAATCAGGAAACAAGATATTTTCAAATCTCAAGGGAGGGAAGTTTTTGGGTGTGGCGGTCCTTTTGACCTTGGGTCAGTTGCTCTCTAGCTCTGAGGTGATCACACTATCTCCAGGTTTTCTAATTCTTCTGTTTCCAAATTGTAAGTACAGTTAGAAAGACAATATAGGCTTTTACGTTGGTTTTTTTTTTTTTTGTACTTGCACGTGTGTAGTTTGCTGAAATGTTTAAACTGGATTTTTCTGAATAAGGCTGTTTGTTTTTTTTATAAGTTAACAGACCCTGTAATTTTCATCTTGATTACAGAGACAATTTTATGTCTTCTTTTTTATTAAAGCTGTTTTTTAAGACCTGTTTGATTTTCTTTTCTAGTTGAGGCTCAGGGGAATAGGAATCTCTGTGCAGGATTACTGTCTCTCTTTCGAAAGACTGGAGGGGAAAAGAAGGAGGGGGAGTGAATTGTCCCTCTGATTTGTAATCAGTTTCAGTACATTATCTCCTTTGTGTCTCCAGCGGGAAGAAGCTGGGAGGAAGAAAGGAGGGGGAGGGAAATGGTTTATTCCCCTTTGTTGTAAGACTCAGGGAATCTGGGTCTTGGGGGTCCCCAGGCAAGGTTTTGGGGAGACCAGAGTGTACCAGGCACTGGAATTCCTGGTTGGTGGCAGCGTTACAGGATCTAAACTGGTAATTAAGCTTAGAGGACTCATGCAGGTACCCAAATTTTGGACGCTAAGGTTCAAATTTGGGAATTATACCTTATGACAGGCCCCGGTACCCCGCTCACCCGGAGCCTCAGCGCGTCGTATCCAGCAGTGTCCCTGAACAGCGGTCCAGCATGGCTCCGGCGGGGCTCCTGAGCTCTGCCCCACTCAGAGCCACATGGTAAGGAGGCGGGGCTGGGAGCTCAGGAGCCCCGCCGGAGCCACAGTGCACTGCTGTTCAGGGACTCTGCTGGATCTGCTGAGGCTCCGGGTGAGGGGCAGAGGCAGGATCGGGCTGGGGCAGGAGCCTCGCCCGTTCTCTTGGGGGCCCCTGTGGAGCCCGGTCCTGGGGCAAATTGCCCCACTTCCCCCGCCCCCGGGTGGCCCTGGGAAGATGTGTCATGATGATTGGGGCTTATTTTTGGCAAAGGGATTTTGTAAAAGCAAGGAAAGAATCACAGGGAAAGCAGTTAGCCTGATAGACAAAATCACAAAGGGGAAAACTGAATATTTAGGGAAATTATTGTGCCACCTTTGAAAGAAAAAATAGTTTCCATTCCACCCAATTTATATATTGAATTAGAAACCTGAAATGTTGTTAGGACATACAGGCGTGATCTCAGATCTTTCTGTTTTGTTTGTGTCCTGTGGAGGCTGAAGCTGACAAAATTTTCTGTAAGTAACTTGCATATTTCATAAAGGCTATTCTAGTTGTCCTTCATTCACTTCTCCTTATTACTAGCCACCCATTGGTGCCCCCTGTGCCCTTTTATGCACCTGGGAGATTAAACAGTCCTTGAGATCTGTTAATTTGCTAGGAAATAGGGAGGGTCTAGACAGGGCACTGGTGGTCATGACATGGCTCAGCTCCTTGCATCCTGCCCTCTGGCTGTCTGGCTGTGGGTTTTGCCTCAGTTACTTACTCCCTGGCAGACCCAGCCCAGCACCAGGTGCAGCAACAACTGCTGGCCCTTTGCAGGCAGCAGCCGGTGAGGGCTAGTTGCTATGTGTCACAATGCAGCTGCTGCCGACCAGCAGCGACCCCAGCAACCTGACCTTGCTGGCTGCTGCCTGTTTAAACTCAGTTTAAGCTGTTATGCAGCCAGTCCTGCAGGTTGAACTGTGGAAGGAATGTTAGCTGAGTTTGCATGAATATTATGCAGCCAAAAGAGGTGAAAGTAAGCTGGTACTGAATGCTTCAGCCACTTTCTTACTGGTGTGCTGCTGCACTTTTTTTTTTACCAGTACACCATAGCAGCTTACTTTCACCCCTGATTCTAGTGCCCATATCATCTCACCCATCTCAGTACAATTTTCATGCTGTCGAGGGTTCGCTCAAACATACATGTAACATTCATAATGTAAATACAATAGTCTCAGGAGACATGTGTTTGTCATAACTGTCACACTCATTTTAGGATAAATGCTTCAAAGCATCCCAAACATTTACTTTAAACATTTACTTCCATAAGGACCCAATTTTTAAAGGTTTTCAGGTACCTAAAGATGCAGATAGGTGTTTCTGAAAATTTCACTAGGCACCTATCAGCATTTATGTCTGGCCCTAAGTGACTTTACAAAATCTGGCCCTAAGTGGCTTGTAAAGTACATGGCTGGGTTTTTTTATACTAATTCTTCTAAAACAGGATCCTCTCTTACCCAGTATGCAGTTATCTGCACCAATCTGACCCAACTATAATATTTAACGTTCGGAGAGAAAATCTTCCTTAGACTAAGGAGGAACAAATTTATAAAAGGAATCTGAAGTTTCTCCTCCATCTACACAAACCTCCCTTCATCCGCCCTCTTCCAGAAAAACAGACTGTGCTTCTTCTTGACACAGCATTGTGACAGGTGTAGGGCTACAGTGTTATCAGTTATAATCCCTTACATGTCACACCTTCAATCATGCAATGGGCCATGCATGTTAAACAGAAGTCTGTTGTTTTCTAGTCTGTGGCAACAGAGTGCCAGGACATACGGTATATAACCATATGTGTGTCTCTTTGCAGGACATATGTTGTACATCTTTAGGCATGAAAGCAGCTAACAGGCAACTGTGGAGAAAAAAAAACTCCAGAGTAGCATTCTGTTTTTAAAATTACATTGGTAATGTATTCCATGGAGAGATTTAGAATTTAAGTGAGAGGTACAATGATTGTGAATGAAAGCAACATGCCACAACATTTTAATATAATTTCCTTCCAAAGAATTATTATAATTTTCACATGCAGGAAGAATATATAGACTTAAGTACAGGAGCTTTTAGAAGTAGAAAGGGAAAAGTGACACACAGGAGAACAGAGCTGAAATTTCAAAAGTAGTATAAGTACAAGTGGGTCCTTCTGTAGTATGACGACAACAAGGAAAGAATATGAGGTTGCACCACAAGATAAGGAAAAGAAGAATAGAATGAAGAGTCATTAAGAAGAACTAACTATTTCACTTCTAGATCACCGTTTTAATCTCATCCAGGTTAGCAGTGAAACAAAGTTATTTTCTTCTGCTGGCTTTTCTATGGCCTTTGTAAAATAAGCTGTTGAGCTCAGTCCAGTTTTTAGTGTACAGATCGTCAGTATCTCCATGACTTTTGGCACAAATTGACATAACAACCTAGGAACTGCCAGACCGGATCAGACCTATTGTCCATCTAGGCCAGTATTCTGTCTCTGGCAGTGGCTAAGTTCCAGCTGCTTCAGAGGAAAGTGTCAGAGCTCTGCTGTAGATAGATATGGGATAATCTGCCCCCCACATCAGGTGTCAGCCACTGTTAGAGACTGGCTTAAATTCTGAAGCATGTGGTTTAATATTCCTTCCAAATTATTTGTTATAATTAATTATGATGACTCTGGATAGTCTTGTTATACATATACATGCCCAATCCATTTTTAATTTTGCTAGATTCTTGGTTTCATTGACTTCCCAATGCAATGAGTTCTACTGTCTAATTATGCCTTGTGTAAAAAAGTATTTCCTATTATCAGTTTTGAATCTGCTATCTTTTGATTTAATCAATTATCTCTTCATTATTGTGTTCAGACAGGGAGAACAGAAGCTCTGGATCTAACTTCTCTATACCATTCATTAAGACTTTTGTCATGTACCCCCCCTACTCGTCTCCTTTCAAGGGTAAACAATCCTAAAATTTTCAATATCTCTTCATATAAGAGTTTTCCATGCCCTTGATCGTTCTTGTTGCCCTTCTCTGAGCCCTCTCCGGTATCCTTGTTGGCATTATAGTTGCTCTTGAAAAAATACCCATATCACAAAAAGCAACATAGCACCTTGTTGGCAGAGAAGCCAAGGATAAATGAGCAAGGAGACTAAAGTATCCTCTCACCCATAGGGATGGCAATGAGATATTTAGGAGGAGATGAAGATGAGGAGACAGAAGCTTATACTGACACTACCTGTACTATACTTGCTGCATGGATAGAAAACTTAGGTTTCTTGGCTGGGAATTCAGCACCTCAGTAACTCAGACAGAAGTTATGGGTCTATTACAAGAGTTGGTGGTCTATAAGTCTATGAGGACTTGTAACAAGGTGTAAAGGTGCTCTGGTATGTGAGGGATCAACAAGTTCCTACTTCTCACATGGCTGAACTGGGCATGGTTATACAATGTGACAGATCCAGACCAGTAGGGTACAGGAGTCTGGTAGAAGGCAAATATACTAGCCACTGGATGAACAGTTTTCTGTTCCCTGAGTGACAAGAGTAGGGGCTGCCCAAGAGAAATCAGGAACCTGCTAGAACCAATTAAGACAGGTAAGCTAATCAAGACACATGGAGCCAATTAAGAACATTCTAGAATCAATTATGGCAGCCAGGCTAATCAGGACACCTGGTTTAAAAAGGACCTCCCATCAGTTAGTAGGTGGGTGCACAAGGAGTGAGAAGGTGTGCTGCTCGAGGAGTGAAGAGTTCAAGCGTGATCAGGCTCCAGGAGGAAGATATTGCACTGAGGATAAAGAAGGGCTGGGGGAAGGCCATGAGGAAGTAGCCCAGGGAGTTGTAGCTGTCATGCAGCTGATACATGGAACATTGTAGACAGCTGCTATCCACAGGGCCCTGGGCTAGAACCAGGGCCCAGGTTCCCCCCATCTCTTGATCAGACACAGGAGGAGTTGACCTGGTCTGTGAGAAACATTAGAAGGGAAGGTCTAAATTGGAAAGGGATCTGGACTGTTCCTGAAGGTGGGACACAGAGACTGCAGGGATTGTACGCAATTTCCCCCATGCTGGCCAGTGGAGAGGTTAGCTGAGTGGATGGCAGGTTTGAGCCACTAGCAAAAGTGGCCAAACTGAGGGCTGCCATGAATCTCTGAGTCAAGCAAATCTGCCAATAAGCGCAGGACCCACCAAGGCAGAGGAGGAGCTTTGTCACAACAAGGAAAGGGAAAGCTGATGCAAAGGGGCTACTGAGGGAAGGGTGTGTTCTCCCAGCTGACTGAAACTAGATAGGCCCCAGGGAATTATTCTCTGGTAATACGATAATTTGTTCTGGCTTTGAGTTTTGGTTTTAGAGATGAAGCAAGCCTTGAGGAAAAGGATGTGAACTGAGCTGTAGCTGGGCCTTTTATTTTACCTTCCCCATCTGGTGAGACTACACACTGGGTTACATGACTAAATTCACTTTTACTAAAGCCCCAAGAACAGTATGGCCTACAGTATTAGGAATGAGTTGAACAGTCCCTCTCCCAGAGTTGGTTTTGAGATCTGGGAGCAGTTAATCAATACCTAACCCTTCACCTCAGTTCTGCAAGCTTTGCCACTCTCTGGGGTTTCCCTGGTAGTGATTTCCCAAACGGCACAGTGCTCTGCAGCGACCCAACATTTCGTTGGATTGTGGCTTTCCAACTATGAAATAAATCCTGAGGTCCACAACTACAAGGATGAACAGTGGGTTCGCTTCCATTCCCTGAGGCTGGAGGGAAGTCTGTAAACAAATGAATGACACTGGGAGGAGAGTTGGGGAATGGAAAAGCCAGGGAGAAGAATACAAAGTTTCCACTGAAGATTGCTGGCACTGATTGGAAGGGGGAAGTCCTCCTACCACAAAGGGAGAGAAGGGATCCTCAAAAGACCTGATTAGTCTGGGAAACTTTGTATAAGAACTTGGGAACACTTCTCTGAAGTGAATCAAAACTGAGAAACTTTGGAGACTCATTATTATTAGCCAAATATTTTTTTCAGAAGAGTCTGAAACATATTGGATTGAAAACATCAATGGCTTCAGTCATTATATCCCTCTGTCAGTCACTTTTTGAGCCCTTGAGGGGACTATTTTACACTCTAAGCCACAAATCCCTCTCTCTCCTATTAGCATAGCACACGTGTAATATAGACACACACATTATTCACAGTAATTATGCTACACACATACCTACATTCCAAAAGAGAGTTAAAATTTTCCTTGATCAAAGTCCTAGTAAATTAAGAAATTTGAAAGACCTTGGTTTAAATGGTTCATGACTCTTTAACAAGCATTACCATTTTAAAGACATTTTTAAATGCTCATTTTTCTAAACTTTTCAAATGTAGCACCGAAATCATTTTGATCGTAGCTACAGTATGTCTAATTCATTTTTAATTGCACAATAAAAAATGCCCAACTTCCTCTCTATTTTTGGCTGCTTTTTATTATTTAAAACAACCATTTTTTATGTGCTAGGAAAAATATTTACTCCAAAATTAAAAACAGGTTTCTGTGTGGGTGTTCTAGTGTCTTTGTGGGTTGCTAGCTTTAGAAATATTTTGGCATAAGGTTGTGCTATGTGACCTTTATGAGTTTTTGAAATTGTTAAAATGTTTTAGGTTTTTTTTTCAACACTTGGGAGTGTTCCTTCCCCCATAATTTTTCAGTAGAAATTATAGCCCTAATGTAGCTTCCAATAAAGGTTAAAAAAAAGATTTAGAGTTTGAAAATTTTACCACTAAAGATTTGTTTTATGAGGGCTCCTCCACCAGTGTTATATCTATGATGCACAAGAGTATAAATAAAAGCCAGAAATTAAGGGAAAGAGACAGCATGAAATTCTAGCCTCAGTGAGGTCAGTGGGAGTTTTGCCATTCATTTCAATAGGGCCATAATTTCACGCCCCTGTCAATAATTATCAGTTTCCTAGATATAACTCTAATTCGTGAAACTATCCCTATTCAGCAAAGCACTTAAGTATTAGTTTTAAGCTCATGGGATTTCAGCATGTTCTGTGGTGCTATGCTGAATAGAGATAGATTTACGCATTTGCTTAACTGCTTTCCTGAAGTTGGGTCTATTTGAAGAGAGCATCATTAGGTGTCAATAGAACAGCCTTAAAAACAGGCACTTAAAGACAAATAATGAGTGAGAGTTCTCTTAAATAAAACTTTTAAAATCTGGTATTTGTCTCATCTCCTCCTTCCTTCCCTCACTCTCACCTGAGCAATCCACAAGTCCCTTCCTTCTGAAAAACCTTGTCACAGAAATGCTCATCTTTTCTTTCTCCCACCCACCTCTGCAATCTCTCCCCACCCAATAATTTTGTTCTTGTGCTCTTCTTATATCCCTCTAACCTTCCACCCTGCTCAGTAATTATGATATTTTAGACCATTTATTCAAGTGACACAGTGTAACTCTTACCCTCTCTGAACCAAGAGTAAAAATTCATATTTCAGAGTGAAAGCAATTTTCTGCTTTAGACTACCATTCCCTGTTCATCTTAATAAGCCTAATTGCTTACTGCTGCTCATCAACTTGATGCCCTGTTGCCCTCTCAGATGTGTCCAGAATCCTCTGTGCCTATCATGGCAAAATTGCTAAAGAAAGCATCAGGATGAAATGAATGAACAGAAAATAGGGCAGTTATGTTCTGAATATGAATGGAAGAAGAGTGGGACAGACAGGTTATTAGGAGGTTGAAGTGTGTGCACAAAGTGTTGGAGAGGATAGTAGTGATAGTGGTAGCCCATCTGGGTGGGAGTGGAGAAAAGGACGCTGAAAAGAAGAGAGAATCTAGAACAATGATCATACTCTTATATTTAAATATAGGTGGGGCTATAGCACTGCCATTTGAGGTTGCCCAAACTTCCCATTATAAGACCCCTTTTCCATTGTTTATATTTTTTTCACATACTAAAGAATTGGGCTGAGATTTTTCATGCTGGGTGTCTGCCCCAGACTAAACTGAACTAGAAAGCTTTAAACAAAGTGATTTGGTCATTTCTGAGATGAAAGCTAAGGAAAATATGTTGTTTTGCCCATCTTAAAAAAAATTCTGTGGACCTTTTTTAGAAAAGTTCTAGCACCTCTATGCTTTGGAACAGAGACTTGAAATATGGCAAGTGGTGGCTTTCATGTTAGATGTGTGCCTTTTACAGTAAAGAATCATAGGGTTAGAAGGGATTGCAAAGGTCATCTAGTCTAACTCCCTGTCACGATGCAAGATTTGTTGTGTCTAAACCAGTGGTGGGCAATTTGTGGCCCTTGCCATACATGGCCTGTCAGGGCAAGATACTGGAGGGCTGCCAAACCGTTTGTTTACATTTGCGCTACTACTCACAGCTCCCAGGGGCCACCTGGCCACTACTTCCCGCAGCTCCCATTGGCTGGGAACAGCGAACCATGGCCACTGATTGCCCACCACTTGTCTAAACCACCCAAGACAGATTGCTATCCAGTCAGCCTCCTTTTGAAAACCTCTAGTGAAGGAGGTTCCCCAACCTCCCTAAGCAGTCTGTTCCATTGTCCTACTGTTCTTACAGTTAGGAAGTTTTTCCTGAGATTTAATCTAAATCTGCTACACTGTAGTTTGAACCCGTTGCCTCTTGTCCTGCCTTCTGTGGCAAAAGAGAACAACTTTTCTCCATTATTTGCATGGCAGTCTTTCAAGTATTTGAAGACAGCTATCATATCCTCCCTTAATTTCCTCTTCTACAAACTAAACATATCCAGTTCATTCAGCCTTTGCTCATATGGTTTGCATTCTATCCCTTTGATCTTCTTTGTCTCTCGCCTCTGGATCCTTTCCAGTTTTTCTATATCCTTTCTAGGCATTACTGACCAAAATTGGATACAGTACTTCGGCTGAGGCCTAACCAACGCTGAGTAGAACAGTGCTATTGTCTTCCATGAGTTGCATGCTACGCCTCTGTTAATACACTCTAAAATAGCCTTTTTTGCAACACCATCGCATTGCTGACTCATGTTGAGGTTGTGATCTACCAGAGCTCGCAGATCCTTCTCAGCAGAGATGCTGCCAAGCCAGTTTTCCACCATTCTGTATATGTGCATTTGGCTTTTCTTCCCTAAGTGTAGAGCCTTACATTTATCTTTGTTGAATTTCATTTTGTTGTGTATAGCCCAGTTCTGTGTCATCTGCAAACTTGATCAGTATGCTCTCTATACCTACATCCAGATCATTATTAAAGATGTTAAACAAGACCAGATCCAGAACAATTCTCTGTGGAACCCCACTTGAGACCTCCCTCCAATCCAGCATAACAGATACTCTTTGTCTGCAGTTGTTTAACCAATTATGTATTCACTTAGAATGCGTTTTCATTTGACCAAATCCGACTTCTTGTGCTTTGACTTATAATCACTTAAAATCTATCTTTATAGTTAATAAATCTGTTTGTTTAGTCTACCTGAAGCAGTGCGTTTGGTTTGAAGAATGTCAGAGATTCCTCTTGGGATAACAAGCCTGGTACATATCAATTTCTTTGTTAAATTGACAAACTCATATACGAGTGCAGAATCCAGCGGGCATAACTGGACACTGCAAGATGGAGGTTCCTAGGACTGTGTCTGGGACCAGAGATATTGGGTAGTGTCATTTGGTTGCACAATCCAAGCAGCTTACTTGCCAGAGGCTGTGCTTGAACAGCCCAGGAGTGGGGGCTCTCACAGCAGAGCAGGGTAAGGCTGGCTCCCAGAGTCCAGGATTGGAGTGACCTAGCAGATCACTGGTCCAGATAACACCAAGGGAATATCACATCTACCAAATCAGTTACCCTGTTAAAGAAGCCAATCAAGTTTGTTTGGCATTATTTGTTCTTAATAAATCCATGCTGGCTGCTAGTGATTACCTCTTCATCTTCTAAGTATTTGCAAATTGAATGTTTTATACATCACTCTAGTTAGCTTCCCAGCTATTGAAGTCAGGCTGACTGTTCTATAGTTCCACAGTTTATCCGTTCCCCTCTATTTAGTACCCGCAGGGGAATAGCATCTGGCCCTGTTGATTTAATTGGTCAGAAGATCTCTGACGTGTTCTTTACTTATCCTGATCTGCATCCCTTCCCCTTTATTGTCTATGATAACTTCACTAGTCATTTGGTCACACGTTATTTTTTGTAAAAAGACTGAAGCAAAGTAGGCACTGAACAGCTCTGCCTTCCTGTCAGCTTCTGTTACCAGTTCACCTTCTCCATCGAGCAGTAGACCCACACCATCCTTAATCTTTCTTATTTGTCTGACATATTTGAAGAACCCGTTCTTGTTTTTAACTTTTCTTGCCAGCTGTAACTCATTCTTTGCCTTTGCTTTCCTGATTTTTTCCTTACACGCTCATACTATTCCCATGTACACTTCCTTGGCGACATGTGCCTCCTTCCATTTCCTATTTGTATCTCTTTTGATTTTTAGATAGCTAAAAAGCTCCCTGTGCAGCCACATTGGCCTCCTGTGGTTCTCCTTATCTTTCCTCTGCATCAGAATAGCTTCTACTAATTACATCTTTTAAGAACTGCCAGGCCCATTTGACTCCTTTTCTTCCTAACTGGTCTTTTCATGGGACCTTACCTGCTATTTCTTTGAGTTGGTTGAAATCTACCTTTCTGAAGTCCAGTGTCCTTGTTCTGCTGTTCTCATGTCCTCCTTTCCATAGGATCTTGAATTCTATCAAATCATGATCACTTCCTCCCAAATTACCAACCACATTCACATTCGCAACTAATTTATCCGTAATTCATTCATTTAAAGTCAATGAAGAAATTGATAATTCTGTCTTCAGAACACAGTTTTAATAGTGTGCAGTGGATAAGGCCAAGGGCCACACATTGAACAATGAGGATAAAACACAATATTAAATATTGGCTCATTAAATGAGAACTGGCCATTCTGTGCACTGAATGAAGCAGGGGTCCTGTAGAAAAAATAGTGTGGGATCACATAATTATAGGTTGTTTCATCATTTATATGCACAAAGGGGCTAAATTAAGGTTGCACAATCTTAATTCTGGCATTTCCTACCTTTTGAGTGCTTGACTTTGCAACTTCAATAATATCTTTTTAATGACGCTTTTTGCATGTAGTCCAATCTTGTTTCACAGCAAGAGTAAGTACAATAGCTCCCATTGAAAAGACAGCTCTGGCCAACTGAATCCATGTTGTGGTACCTGAGAGGCTGCAGTTTTTTCCTATGCTTAGAACAGGAAATACATGAAGAAATTACAATAACAGTGTTGGCAAAAGTCTTTTTAATTGTAATCATTGTACAGGTTGCCTAAAAATTAATGCAAAGGTTTTCAAAAACAGGTGGATAAAGGTAGGCTATAGTCATAATTAGACACAGATTTTCAAAAAAGTTCTGAGCACCTAAAAGTTCCCATTGATGTTCACTGTGCTAGACAAAGTCCCAATCTACTGGATTAAATTTGACTCCAGGAATGTACAATATTTCATCAGGCTTTCTACTGGCTATCTTCGGTGGTTTGTTTTTTTAAAAAAGGCCTCTTTAAGTAAACAGTTCTCAACAATAATATTACCCCAATGAAAGATTTTAATAACACAAGCAACCAGCATGTTTAAATACATAAAAACCACAGCAGGCTTGAGAAACCACAACACCACAGCAGGGTTGTGCAAAGCCAGCAGTTACAGTACTGCAGAAAGATGAAGATAGCAACAATTTTATTATAATTACACTATTTGTTTGCTTAAGGAGAATATTTAGTGCAGATGAGACTACAAAATAACAATGAGAGTCTGTAACGTGAGTACAGACTGAAATGTTAGGAAGCCATGGCCACACAGGCCAGAACAGCATGCGAATCATTTTTGCAACACACATGCCTCATTCCTATTTTAAAAATCCAGCTCTATGTTAAACGGAGTTTTTGTCTAGTGAGTTTTGAAAGAATAGCTCTTGGGCGGTCAGTGCTGTCTCTTAGAAACTGTTTAAAACAATATTTGGGGAGTTCCCAGATGATACAATATTTTACTAGTATTTTTTATAGTTTCCATCTAGTAAAAAAAAAATAAAAATAGCAGCCTCTTTTATTTGATACAAATCTCCTCTTGTTTCAAACAAGCTGGCTGAATTTAAAACAGAGTCCAAGTCCCATTTATTTCAGCAAACTTAGTTTATATAACACTTCCTCCTACCCCAGTCATGCTTTCTCTCCTTGCAACACATCCCTATTAGAATCATAGAATATAAGGGTTGGAAGGGACCTCAGGAGGTCATCTAGTCCAACCCCCTGCTCAAAGCAGGACCAATTCCCAACTAAATGTGCTAATCAGTAACTGATATTTTTCCCTGTTGTGGGGAAGGGAAAAGGGAGCAGAATGCCCTGATCCATTCTGGTTCAGGTTCGTTATATAATTAAGATTTTGTTTTCTTTATTCTTATTTGAACATATGGTCCTTATACACCTATTAATAGAAACCTGAATTACTTTGCTGAATGTACATTATTAAACTAATATTGTACACCTTACATAAAGTTGTTAGTGTTTGTTAGAAAGATAGCTACTTGGTATTTGTGATTGGGGCACTGTGCTGCTGGAAATGATCTTTTTCAGATGAGATACACTGCCCTGTGAACTGATGTCCTGGCTGCTAAAACGAGAGTTATTAGGACACTAGGATTTGCCAAAGTCTGAATTAAATTATTCAATTGGTTCTGCTGCTACAAAGATTTAGGCAGATGCTTAATTTTAAGCATGCAAGTAATCCCCACTGATTTCAATAGGATTACATGCTTAAAGTTAAACATATACTCAAGTCTCTGAAGGCTCAGAGCCATTCTACCAGTAAAAAAATGTTGCAGTCTCAGTTGGATAGCATATTCTTTACTTCCTGTCCAAAATTGTTGAATAGCTGCTGCAGTCAACTACAGAAAATTGTTACATTTCAGTGGTAGGTGAAGAAAATCTGTCTAGTTGTAAACTTCTATAAAATTCCTCAAGATAATATAAAAGTAAAAGGCTATATTAATATTGTTCTGTATACAAGAATCATAAGATTTTCTTTTGATCTGAATTCTGACCCCGATAGATTCAGATCAGGTCAAATTCTCCCTCTTTTCAATTAGAAATAAATGGTTTCTTAAATTTTATTTGCTTGCTTTATGTTATAGGTGCGCAAAAATAAACATAATGGTTTTAATTGTTAGGCTTTCTGTTCTCCATCCTTCAAAAGTGAATTATTTTTAAATGAGAATCATAGGCAACGTAGTTGGAAAAGACTTTAAATGTGTCTTAATACAAGACAGGGAGTCAGAATTCCTGGGCTCTGTTCCTAGTTCTGACATTCACTCATCATGTGTCTTCAGGAAAGGCAAGTCTGGTTGCATAGACACAAAAGTCAGGTTTCGATTTCAACAACAACAAAAGAGTTTTAGAAACGCTAATATTAACAGAATATATTCAAAAAATTGAAAGCAATATATGAAACTATTATTTGTATTTAAATATTCCCTTTCAGTGTTTGCAACAGCAAAGCTGATCCTCTCTGCCAATACATGAGATTTAGAAAATGAAAATTACTGTTCTCAAAAATGGGTGACATATGGAAATTAAATAAGTAGCTTTAAATCTGAATAGTAGATTTAGTTTTTAAGATTATTTTAATTCCAATGATGTGGTATTACTGATAAATCAAATAATTTTATATACCTATAGGCTAAGATTTTCAAGTAACTAGTGATTTTGGGTGCTTCACTGGTTGGATGCCCAGTGTAGAATCCCTTAAAAAACCTGAGTTTTAGAAAGTGCTGAGCAACCACCCTCAGAAAATCACTCAAACTGGGCACCCGAACACTCTATTCACTTTTGAAAATCTTGGCCATGACTTTAAACTTGATATTGTGTGTATATTAAAAAATCAGCAGAAACACTGGGTGGAATTCTGGCCCACTCAAGTTAATTGCAGCACTCCCACTGACTTCAGTGGAAGCAGGATTTCATCCCATGGGCCTCAGTTTACTCATCCTTAAAACAGGTATAGTATTTATTCATCTCACAGAGGTTGTGTGAGGCTTGGTCAAATAATAGCCCTGATACATGCAATCTGATCTGCATGGGTAGATCCACTGGCTTACCTTCACACATGGATCAAAAGGAGGGCAGGAATTCAATCCCCAAAAACTGTCTAAGCTTTTGATTTGAGTGGGTCTTGGGGAAGCCACCAGAAGCAATATAGACAGAGAGATTTCCCCTAGTATTGTTTTATTCTTTAATTAAAACTAATCTAGTGTTGTCTTTGAACTGTGTGTAACATCATTTAACACAGCAAGTTGTTGTATATTGATCCCCTTAGAAGGTCAATGAATCTCATATATCTGCACTGTCATGTTCTGGGGGAAAATCTAGGACTGGGAGTGTTCTGGGATCACCCTGAAAATGATAATTAAGGCTGGTGGAAGTCAGCATGTGACTGATGTGTGGCTGGCAGGCTGCAGCCATACACAGACACTCAGGATGCTGTCTGCATGCTGGAAGGCTGTTTGTGAGTGGCCCAGGTGAGAACTACAGCATCAAAGCATTCTGAAGCACTAAGTTTTGCAGGGTAGGAGTGACACAACCCCTCACAGGCCTGGATTGCATCCCAGAATGTCATACACTGCAGGATGCATTTGAGCCACTCCATTCTGGCCCACTATGAAGTACTCAGTACTCCAACCTGCAAGAGTAAAAAAAGTATTGAGCCCACAATCTTATCAGTAGTTTATTTAAAATAAATATTTGCAGGTCACTTCCAGTTCACTTCCAAGAGTCTTACTCTTTCCAGTATATTTTTGATATGGTCTCCCCATTGCTTTGTTTTCTGAAAACATAAATCACAAATGCAGTGCCGAAGTACAAAGAGACAATGGGAGAGTGAGAAGCAAAATTTTCTTGTGGAAGACAATGAATCTCTGTAATGACTGCGAGAAATACAGTTCACACTTCTATATATTCATAATAATCATCATTTCTCAAAGGTCATGACTAATTAATCAAAATTAGTTTATGATGGAATTTATCACCTTAAAATACCTGGCAGTTTTAACAACTAAATAGAATGTCTCTGTAGCTGGAGATTTGATTTTTTTTTTTTAAATACTTTTCAAAAGTTGTCAAGAAGCTCTGAGGACAGGAACCACTTGATTTGTTTGGGGTAATACATTATTATCACATATCCACTTAAACTATAAGCACAAGATGAAGATACATCAATATTTTCCTCTTTAGGAGCAAATTAATCCATACTCTTATTGTGTGAAGCTGAAGAAAGCCATGATTTCTTGTGTGGTGTAAGAACTTATATAGAATAAGATAGAAATACATAAGCAATAAAACATGCCAAAGTGTATTTGTCAATCATTTCTGGAATGTTTAGATAAAAGGCACTTTTTTCAAACTATGCACTTCCACACAAAGGTTGGAACCATGTACCAGATGGCCAGGAAGATTTCAGCAACCCAAGTATTCTGAGCAAGTCTGCCCCTGGTGGCTGAATTTCAGAAAACAAGCATCAGAAGTTACTCTATTCCAGTAGTCCCCAAACTTTTTGTCTGGCGGGCCTCAGATGAAGGACCGTGGCAGCAGTGGTGCATTTCGGAGGCAATGCCGCTCGATGACCCCACTTGCTGCTGACAAGCGACATCATCGAGAGGTGTCGCCACCGAAACATTGCAGAAATTCGGTGGCATTTCGGTGGATGTTCGATTGCCGGCCAAGACGCAGGCACTGCGTTGGGGACCCCTGCTCTATTCAGAGCAAAACTAGTATTGCCATTTATATCCTATGTTTATTGGCTGCCCACCTAACTACAACACTGGGGTGCAGTGATTAGAATAGGAATCCTCTGCAGTAATTTTTTCCGACTGGGGCAGAAACACTCAGGACAAAACCCAGCCTAAGATCCTCCTTCCTTAGCTCTTTCAGCAGACAACAGGTCCAATCTTGCATTTCTGATCTCACTGGCAGTAAGGAAACTGATTCTCCAGTGAGATGAGCAGAAACTCCTTTTCATTTCTTCTAACTCCATGTGCTGTGTAAAACCTGAGCTTAAGGGGGAGTGAGGCAGCAGGGTGATTCTTCAAGATGGTTAAGGAGCCTGTCAGTTGAAGGTGTCTGGGTCCAGTCCTGTCAAGCAGGGGAATATTTATTGCTCTTGCCCCCTAGTGGATTCAGTGGTGGATTAACAGATGGGCCAATGGAGCCCATGCCCAGGGGCCCCAGACGATTTGGGGGCCCTGTAGGAGCACCTTCTCCAAAACTGTGGCCCTGTCCCTTTCTTCTTCTCCTTCCCTGAGGCCCCTCTCCTGCTCCTCCTCTTCCCCTGGGGCTCACCTTCTGGCAAGGCCAGAAGCTGGAGCTGGGCCTTCATAAGAGCCTCCCAGGGAGACTTTGGCCACTCTGGGGTTTCCTGGACCATCCATCTGCCCTGGGGGAGGGTGCGGGGGTCAAGAGCAGACACCAGGATGTGTCTTTGCTCCCTGGGACATGCCATCCAGTGCAGGTGAAGGGTCCAGGATTTCCCCACAGCAGTCCAGGCTCCCCATGGCTCTTACCACAGACCAGTTCCAGCTTCTGGCCTGGCCTGGGGGTGGGGCCTCAGGGAGGGGAGGAGGAGCAAAGTGTGTGGCTATATGGCGAATAGGGTGTGGGGGCCCAAAGTTCTTTGTGCACAGGGCCCCAATAAATCTTAATCTGCCCCTGAGTAGATTAGAGGACCATTTGCTGGCTGAGTAGTCTTAGGGTATGGCTACACTGGCACTTCACAGCGCTGCAACTTTAGCGCTCAGGGGTGTGAAAAAACACCTCCCTGAGCGCTGCAAGGTACCGCGCTGTAAAGCCTCAGTGTAATCAGTGCTGCAGCGCTGGGAGCACGGCTCCCAGCGCTGCAAGCTACACCCGTAGAGGTTGTGGTTTTCGTGCAGCGCTGGGAGAGCTCTCTCCCAGCGCTGGCGCTCTGACCATACTCACACTTCAAAGCGTTGCCGTAGCAGTGCTCCCGCAGTGCTGCCGCGGCAGCGCTTTGAAATTTCAAGTGTAGCTGTCATAAACAGATCGTAGGAGTTAATAGAACAGAAGTACTTTATATCTCTTTTGACTGTAAAGGTTTAACAAGTTCAGTAAGCCTGGCTGTCACCTGACCAGAGGACCAATCAGGGGACAGGATACTTTCAAATCTGAGGAGGAAGTTTTTGTGTGTGCTGTAGAATTTGGTTGTTGTTCTCTCTGGATTCTGAGAGGGACCAGACGTGTAACAGGTTTCTCTCCAATCCATCCACACAGGCTCTATAAATTCAGAATAGTAAGTACTATGATAAGATAAGGCGAGTTTAGGCTTATGTTTGTTTCTTTATTTGCAAATTGCATTTTGGCTGGAAGGAGTTTAATTGTGCATTTTGGCTGAAGGAGCTCAATTTGTATTTTGCTGAAGAATTTAATTTGTACTTGTGTACTTAGGCTGGGAGGCCTATTCCCAGCGTCTATGCTGAAAAATCCGTACTAATCATTTTAAATTTAAAAGATAATTTTACCTGTTTTTCTCTCTTTAATTAAAAGTTTCTTTTTAAGAACCCTGATTTTTTTTTTATTCTGGTGGGGGAGACCCAGGGGACTAGTCTGGATCATAGGAATTGTGGGAGAAAGAGGGAAGGGGAAGAGAGAGTAATCGTTTTTCTCTCTGTGTTAGAATTACTTCTCTCTCGGGAGAGTCTGGAGGGGGAAAGAGAAGAGGGAAGGAAGGTGAATTTCCCTCTGTTTTAGATCAAGGAGTTTGATCACAGTGATCTTCCAGGTAACCCGGGAGGGAAGCCTGGGAAGAGGCAATGTGAGGGAAGGGTTTTAAGTTTTGGGGGGGACCAGAGTGTACCAGGCACTGGAATTCCTAGTTGGTGGCAGCGCTACAAGTACTAAGCTGGTAATTGAGCTTAGAGGAATTCATGCTGGTACCCCATCTTTTGGACACTAAGGTTCAGAGTGGGGAATTATACCATGACAGTAGCCATACCCTTATAGTGGCTGCACATTTGAACAGAGCTATGTAAGCTTTCAACAAGAAAGAAAACATAGATGTGTAAGTCCTGTGGCCTGGACCTCTAGAGCAGTGGTTTTCTAAATTTTTTTTTTTATTATTTATTTTTTTGGTGATCCAGTTGAAGAAAAGTGTTGATGCCCGCAACCCAACAGAGCTGGGGATGAGAGTTTTGGGGTATGGGAGAGGCTGAGGCAGAGGGTTCAGTGGAGGGCTTTGAGGTGGGCCTGGGCTGGGGGTGCAGGCTCTGGAGTGGAAGTGGAGATGAGGGTTTTGGGGTGCAGGAAGAGGCTTTGGGTTTGGGGGGGCTCAGGGCTGGGGCAAGGGGTTGAGTTTGGGGTTGGGGTGTGGGCTTACTTCCAGCGGCTCCCAGTCAGTGGCACAGCCGGGGTGCAGAGGCAGGCTTCTCGCCTTTCCTGGCACTGCAGACTGCACTGTGCCTTGGAAGCAGCCAGCAGCAGGTCCGGCTACTAGGCAGAGGCACATAAGTGGCTTTGCGTGGCTCTCACCTGCAGGCACCACCCCTCCGCCCCCAGCTCCCATTGGCCAGGAACTGACCAATGGGAGTCCAGAGCCAATGCTTTGGGTGGCAGCAGCGTACAGAGCTCTGGGGCCCCCCTGCTTAGAAGCCGGACCCGCTGCTGGCTTCTTCCAGGGCACAGCACAGTTTCAGAACAGGTAGGGTCTAGCCTGCCTTAGCTAGGCAGCACTGCCAACGGGACTTTTAATGTCCCAGTCAGCGGTGCTGACCAGAGCCACTGGGGGGGCCTTGGTGCTGAGCAAGACAACTCAATGCCTTACATGCCGCAACCCAGTACCGGGTCATGACCTGAACTTTGAAAAACACTGTTCACGAGAGTAGGTAGCTTGGATTGACACCTGTTGGTGATCAGGGAAAAGAGTATCACAGGGAAAGGAGCTCTCTGCTAGCCAGAGGCAGATTAAAGTTTCCAGGGGCCCTAGGCCAGCACATGTGGGGGGCCCCATCCTGCCCCATTCCGCCCCTTCATCTGCAGCCCTTCCCCTTCCCTGGGACCTCTCCCGTGTTCCATCTGCAGTTCCCTCCCCTCATTCCACCCACACTGCGACCTGTTTGCTCCTTTCTGCCCCCGTCCCCACTGCAGCTCCAAGACCGGAGAAGCTCTGTCCCCACACCATGGCCCTCAGGCTGTAGTGAGGAGCAAGAGCTCTTCCAGTTAGGGTAACCAGATGTCCTAATTTTATAGGGACAGTCCCAATTGGTGGGTCTTTTTCACCCACCCTCTGTCCCAATTTTTCACATTTGCTCTCTGGTCACCCTACCTCCAGTCCTAGTGCTGCAGCAGAGGTCCAGGTCTGGGATTCAGGGGACCAGGGTCATGGTGTTGGGGCTTCTCCAGCCCTGTCTCACAGCTTCTGCAGGGGTTAGGGGCCGCTGGGAAGGGGGCTTCCCCAATCCCACAGCTTCTGCCAGGGACAGGGTGGGGGGGGGCACTGCAGGGGTATCCCCTGTCCCATGGCTTCTGCTGGAGACAGGGTTGGGAGGCATGGGGGCTTCCCCCATCCTGCTGGAGGGAACTTGGGGGACCCCCAGTTGGCTGGGGCCCATGGGGTCAGTGGCTAATCTGCAACTGCTGCCAGCATCTGCTGATGACCAAGGGGCAACAACTGAATGGGACAGGCCTCACTTGCATTTCTGTTATATGAGAGTTGTAGACATTTTGGAAAATTTTTAGTTGTTTTAAGTTTGGGAGTAATAAAACTTTATAATCCCTGTTGTGAAACTACATGACTGCTGAACTTCACCAAATGCGCTTGTGCATGGGGTAGTGTTGTCTACCAAGGGCACCCTTTGGGGGAGAAGGTATTTAGTTTTCCCAGGTTTCTAGGTGTGGGGGCTCAAGCCAATGTCATTTATATATTTAGTAGGAACCTTTCGACGTCTGAACCTGGCCCTTTTATCTGCCATAAATACCAGCAGAAGGGTTACAGACATATGTCCTGCCAATCGCTAACAAAGTTAATAAAGAAAAGTAGTAGAACTCTGAACTTTAAACCTGGAGCTTAATGAACACTAACCAGTTCAAAGCTAATGAAGTGACAAATTGAGAAAATTTTAAAACTTGTATATTGCATAAAATAATGTCTATACAAGACAGAAAAAGATCTCTCCAAGAAGTGTTAGAATCACTGAGGAAAATCTCAGGCCATGTCTACACTACCTGCCGGATCGGCAGGTAGTAATCGATCTATCAGGGATCAATTTATCACGTCTTGTCCAGACATGATAAATCAACCCCCGAATCAATGCCCATACTCCACCTCGGCAGGAGGAGTAAGCAGAGCTGATGGGGGAGCTGCGGAGGTCGACTTGCTGCCGTGAGGACGGCCAGATAAGTCGAACTAAGATACTTTGACGTCAGCTGCGCAAATAGCGAAGGTGAAGGTTGCGTATCTTAAATTGATTTCCACACCCCCCCCCAGTGTAAACCAGCCCTCAGTTGGAATGTTTGGATCAAATAAGTGACAAATATAGTGACTATGTGCAAAAAAACAAAAAGTACATGTTGGACCTGGCCCCTTTATCTGTTCACGATGTTTTATGAATTTGTTTATTATGCACAATTGTTCGATAAATAGATTTTGCAAACATATTTGGAGTACTGAGTTGTTGTTAGAGTCAATAGACTTATGTTGCATCATCAGAATCCACTATTTGAACACTGTGACTGATCACCTAAGTCACATGACATGACTTATGTTCTCTAATAAATTGAGCTAACCTTTATAAATGTGATGAATGCCTGAAAAAACAAATGATTGGAGCATTGACTCTTTAGAGGAGAGGGCAGGGAACACTTTAGGAAAAGAGACAGCAGGCAATAAGAAGGTCTAATAAATTTTATAGTATTTTAAATTTTTTCTTAACTTCTTTGTGTAAAAGAGAATGTTTCATTTGGTGACCCAGAATAAAATGTCCTATATCTTATACTCAGTATTTATTAGAGGATGATGAAGTGTCTGCATTTACAAGTAAAACCACAGAACTTGTTCTAGCAAAAATTTTAACCCCCATTGACGAGTCAGCTGCTAATCAATATTGGAAGTCTGACAGTTGCTCTGTTTTCAATATTGCAATGACATAAATTAATGAACCTATTGTATCAGACATAATCCACAGGGCCATACAATGGACCTTACCGTCTCTTGCAGTTTAAGAACGTTATCACTCACAAGGGAATAACGTATTTACTTATAAATAATTTACTAGGAAATTTGTCAAAGTTAGGGTCATCAAACACTTTTAAGTTTAGCATACAGTAGATTCATAGATTTTAAGGCTAAAAGGGACTATTACGACCATCAGGTCTAACCTCCTACATAACACAGGCGATAGACTCACCTAGTAATTTCTGCATTAAACCCAACACTTCTGTTGAGTACAGCATATCTTTTATCTAGTCTTGATTTAAAAATTGCAAGTCATGGAGGATCCACCACATCCCAATGTAAGTGCCAGTTTGAGCTCACAGATGATCTTCATGCAGTTCAAGCAACAGACTTCTGAAAACATTTAATATTTTAATTCCATGGAGAGTTTTTCCCTGGGTAATTTTGGAAGCCCAGTATTTTGTAAAAGACCCTCCCATTACAAGATTTTCTGTACTTAAAATCCTTTGTGTATGAAATTTTGGATGCTTTTTAGTTTCATTGATCTCCTAGACTTCTCCATCATAACTGAATCTGATAATAAAATGGCATTTCCTAATTAGACTGTTACGTCTTCATCCAATGCATCACTCACTTTACCTCCATTATCAATCTGCAAAGGAGCCAGAACATTTGTCTCCAGAATGCAAGTTTAACCAAAACTGATTTTTGAAATTGTTTTATGATTGGTGTACCAATTCTCTCTCAATTTCAGCAAAAAATATGCATGTTCCATAATATTTAGAGAACACTCCTTAGCTGTCTGAATTGGTCAAGTGGTAACAGACACTAAGGCCAGGTCTACACTGCGACTTTAAATCGGTTTAATGGCCGATATACCGATTTAACGCTGTACCCGTTCACACGACGTCGTCATTAATATCGAGTTAAACGGCTCCTTAAATCGATTTCAGAACTCCTCCAAGACGAGAGGAGTAGCGCTAAATTCGAAAGTGATAACTCGGATTAGGGTTCGTGTGGACGGAAATTGACATTATTGGCCTCCTAGAGGTATCCCACAGTGCACCACTGACCGCTCTGGTCCGCAATCCGAACTCGGATGCGGAGTGCCGGTAAACAGGAAAAGCCCCGAGACCTTTAGAATGACATTTCCTGCTTTCACGTGTCCAGCTCTGATCAGCACGGGTGGCGATGCAGTTCAAATGCAAAAGTAGCTCCTGCATTGAACCTTACGGGAGATACTAGATCTGATCGCTGTATGGTGAGACAAATCTGTTTTATCAGAGCTCCGTTAAAGAACAGGAAATGCCAAAGCGTTTGAAAAATAAACTCCAGGATACACAGCGGTGCGTGACAACCGTAACGGGAAGCCAGAGACTCAAACGGATGCTCATGGAGGGAGGGAGGGGGTAATGAGGACTACAGCTACCAGTCTCCACAGCAGTCTCTGAAAACTATTTGCATTCTTGGCTGAGCGCCCAATGTCTGTAGCTTAATACACGGTGTCTTGCGTGGTTCACGGAACAGCTCGTCAGTCTCTTCCCCCCCCCCCCACGTGAAAGAGAAGTAAAAGAAATAATTCCTTGAGTACTGTAAATGTCACCCTCTGTGTACTGAATGCTGCTGGCAGAGAGTACGCGAGGTGTTGACAACGGTCAGGATACCGTTTGTGATCTCAGGGTCCATGATTGCTGTGCTATGGCGTTTGCTCAATGCACTCCGGGAAAAAGGCGCCAAAGGGTTGTCTGCTGCCTTCACAAAGGGAGGGGTGAGGCTGTACCCAGCACCACCCGGGGCAATGTTTTCTGCCCCATCAGGCACTGTGCTCTCAACCCGGAAGTGGGAACTATGGGATAGCTGAGGAACAGCTACCCACAGTGCACCGCTCCTGAAATCGATGGTAGCTTTGGACCATGGACGCAAACAATCGATTTCGTGATCCCACTGTGGACGCGCTAAACCAATTTTATTAGATCTGTTTTGTAATATCGGTTTAAGCTAATTCGAAATAATCATGCAGTGTAGACGTACCCTAAGGAACCACAGAAGGGCCTAACTGTAGATTCTATATATTCTACATATTCACTTTCTTTCCAGAGTCCATTTTGAGTGGATAAATGTCATGACCGTCCAAAGTAAAGTGCTGCTTACTGCGGCCTTGTGTAAGTTTGGCTAAAAATTGAAATTAATCATCTTGTTTCAAAGAAGGTGGAGCAAAATATGAATGAGTATGGAGGACTTTCATGTCACTCCACTTGTCTCTGCATTAGGCAAACAGAAGTCAAATAATGGTCAACTGTGGAAGTACTGTATTCTATGCACTGGGAAAAACTCATCTGTAAACAAACAGTGAGCCAGATTTGTTAACCTTCAGGATATTTTGTATAGCTCATTCACGTGTGATTTTGCAGGGGTGATCATGGAGATGCAACCATATTTTGTGGATTGCAGTTTATTTAGCTGACGCTTGTCAGTAAGGGTCCCAAACCTGCAGTGGTTACTTATGTGAGTAGACTTCAAGGAGTAGGCCCAATGACCTTCAGAGTTGCAGGATCATGCTCTAAATGATGTATGTATGTTTTTCATCTGTATGTATACATATTTAGGGACATATATGTTGGATGGCTGCATTGTAAGAAAATAAAGAAAAAATAGGTTGATCAGAGCACTGGAGAAAAGAGGGTTCTTTTAATGAATACAAACAATGGCTTGTACTTTTAGCATGTAAAGCAGATAAATGAGTAAAATCATTAAACGTAAAAAGCCTGTACAATATGTTCTGATTAAAAACTATAACAAGTCATTAAATGAGTCATTATTAATCATACTACAGAAAAACAATTGATCAAAAGTGTTTGTAGTACTATTTCTTTGACATTCATCTATTTTTGAAATTCTCCCCAACATTTATTTTTAGCTTCCTTTGTTAATGGGCATGATAATTCAAGCAGTTTACTGTTGAGCAATGACCTCTGCATCACCTCAGGAGTTCAGTCTCCTGGGTCAACAAACGATGTTTGGAATAAAATAAATAAATATAATTAAAAAAATTAAAAAGCTATTGGCAATAAATGTTTCTGATTAGCTGCTAAAGTGGCTATGAAAACTACGTTAGACATCCTATCGCCTGTTTGTCCAGTGGGGACACCATGCTGTTAGTCAGAGAGTAAAAGAGTTAATTTCTAGCATCAGATGCAAACCAGAGCTAAGAGGGAGTGAATAGGTGGCTAGTTAAGACACGAAGGAGCAAGACACACAATATAAATGCTATAAGCATGTCCTGTAATAAAATAATAAATTTCTGTTAGAATTTATTTACATACAGGATAGTATATGAACTGAATCGCCACTTATTCACATCAGTACAAATCAGGAGTTATGCCACTTAAGTCAATGGAATTATATTGGTCTAAAGCCAGTGTGACAATCAAGCATTGAGTCTAAAAAAAGAACAGAATTTTGCATGTTTTGTGCCTAACTCTCTTGTTCACAAGGTGCAGCCCAAACCCTTTAAAACATTGTTTTACTTTTTCATTATTCTCCCTTGTTTGAATAGTAATTGCCAGATTGTTGCTGCAAAATCAGTAGGAGGAGTTCAAGACATTTATTTTCTGCTTGTAAAAAAATATAGTCTATCAAATTATTTAAATGCCTTAAGTGGTGGATTCATTAAGACAAAACACTGAGAATCTAGAAGATGTCCCCACAAAAATCTATTACTTTTAGTTGGATTAATTTTGTGGCTTCACCTACTTGACAGTGGCCCCGTGACCATATTAGGCCCACCCTGGTTCCTTCAATTTGGATTAAGGAAACAATCATGAAAATATTTACTACCAATTGTAGTACTTCCTATCAGGAGTCGTCCCACAGAAGTTAATGGACTCAGTCTTCCGGTGCACTGGAGCAGTACTTGATCCACTTCAAAGGAGGCCAAAGTTGCTTTATGCCACCTTTCTGTCCCTCAAACTCTGATCCTGGGGCAAGCCAGAGACTGGTCCAGCCCCTAGTATAATTTAAGGAAGTCTGGTCCAAATTATGCTAATTTATAATGCCCCCCCTGAGGTGCTGTTATACCATTTCCTGTCATGCCTCCTAAACCAGACTATGCAGGAGCCTTAGTTGCCTATTTAGGACACTTTTAAGTCCCCTTTGGGCAGCCAGAGCTCAAAATGGATTTAGTGTGGGCCAAGATTGAGCTGAATGACAGTGTTCGATATAGTAAGCACTGTGCCTGGTAGCAACTGTTTGCAGGATTGGACACTAAGCCATTAAAAGCATAACTCATTTAATTTTTCAAAAATACTCTGTAACTTAGCAATAGTTTCCACTAGGTCACAGATATCTCTATGCTCCCTTGTGTAATAGTGCATTAAAAGGGGGAGACACTTTTTCATCCTTATTCATCAGTGATAGAACACATTGGCACCACATTTCACAGCCTCAAGTTCTAGGTTGTCTTCACTCTGTCCATTTTTCCCTCGCCTTTCTTTTCCACTTCTGCCCTTATCATATTTTCCCAACACCTTATCTGTTCCATCACTGATGTCAGCCTCATCCTCCTATTTGTCAGGTTCTCATGCAAACATCTTAGGGTTTTCTTCCAAGTGGACCCTTACACATGGCATACTCTTCTCAAATTGGTCAGATCCCTCCTCAAGAGCCTCCTTCAATACCTTTATGGAATTAGCCAATTAAATGTAGCAAGATTGAAGGGCAAAGGGAAATATCTGACATATACTTTTCTTATAATATTTTTTAAAGAAAGAAATTTCTCTCTATATATACATATATATTTGATTATTTTTCCCTCCCTTCTCCCTCACCCCTAACCTTCAAATATCATGGGTCCACTTAGGTTATAAGTTTTATGGGGTAGGGACCATGTCTTCATGTGTTTATACTGCACCTAGCATGATCCTGACTAGATTCTCTGGGTGATACTTTATATGCTATATTATTATATTATTATGAAATGTTTGTTGCAGTATATAAAATTGCCTGGTACTTTCATTGGTAAGCAACAATACCACTTGTTGGCTACTCTTTCAATAGTGGTGAGAAAGCATTTTTGTTCTTATGGGAGAACAAATGAATAATGAATTCCTCAGTCTATCACCTTTCAACTCTGCAAGAAAATGCAACTGCGGTTCATGATGACTTTTCACAGGCTAAGGGTTGTGGGGGAGGATTTTTGCGAGCCTGCCCCAACCCCAACCCTGTTCAGTTAAAATAATATCATGATGGCATCTTCAACAGCCCAGCTTTCTTTTAAAATTATATTCCAGTGCATAGATCCTATTTTGGTTTGTTAGTGCCTGCCTTGGTTTGGGGGGAAGAGGCAATGCATGAGGGGAATGTGGTGTCACACGCCCCCACCCCAGATTTGCTGCTTGGCTTAGACTGAGTGTGCTCAGTAATGTTTGCTGACGCCTCTGCCCTCACTCTTCCCCCCAACTTTCAGAAGGTAAGGGATGTCTCTGGCAGAGGGGGAGTGTTTCCAACCTTAGAAGTCCATCCAACAAGACAAATGCATCTTCATCATGACACACAATCACCATATTCACTGGGAGAGAAAAAAATGTTGTTATGCAGCCTAACATTTTACCGCGTCAATTACTTTGCAGACACTAAAGGCCTAATTCTATTTTTATTCTCTAAAAAAAGTATCTAGCAGAATTCTTCTGATTCTTTTCTCCTCAGCATGAGACCAATGGAATTGCCAAACTGCTTAGTTCGCACAATGTTGACCCTTATCAGAAGTAGTAGAAGTGTGGAGTGAGAGTCAGGCCCACTAGTGGATTTCATTCACCACCCCATGTCTGGTATAAATGTCACTCTTAACATTCCAGTCAGTTCTCTCTTGACTGGCCAGCAGAGAGGCCCGTGATTTGCACACCGCTGTCCAGCTCTTACCAAGTCTGTAGCCTTTCCTTCCTTCCAGCTGGTTCAATAATGATTTCAGTATTTTCAACCCTAAAACCTTAACTTCACTAGAGAAGTTCGCCATGCTAAATATCACTTGGTCCCTGCAATAAGAATGCTGGCCCTTTAAGGACTTAGCCTGGTCTGCAGAGCTTTAGGCCATAGAGGGAGTCACATCACTGTTGGCCACTGGTGAGAGGAGGAGTCATGACTATAAAAAGGACAGCCTATATCTACAGAGGAGAGGTAGGGAGGAGGTAGAACTTGGGGAGAGTTAATCTTTTCATGGTAGGAAAATGGCAAAGGGAAGGTTCTCTAGTACCAGAGCCTGTGGAAAGACTAGCTGTGTTCTACAGAGCTCTATAGAGAGGAAGCCCAGGGCAGACTTGGGAATAGATAATAGTTCACTGAGATGACTTTTGAGTAATTCTTGGTTATTACTGTGAAGATGGAGCTGGGTAATAAGGTGGGTGGGGCTTAGCAAAGGGCTGCTTAGAAAGAGCCTGAGGACAAGACCTGACAGGCACAGACATGAAGAAATAAGAAATGGTGCAGGAGTGGCTTAGATTTTGACAGGCTGCTGCTTTGGGTGATAGGGCCAAAGGCCAGATCTCAGAAAACTTCAGATACCCCTGATACAAGGGCAAACCTGAGAACTGAACTTGGGGAGGACCAAAGGTCTGTGTGTTCAACTTCTTGGTGACTACAAAAAATGTAAGACTTCTCTTTCTTTTCTTCTTCCTTTTGAGACGACCTTGAGTGGGACACAGCCTTTCTTAGCTTCTGTACACCAAAAGCTGCCTTTCTATCCCTGTCCTGCTCCTTAGTTTCTCGTTCTCTCCTGATTGGAATCATGTCCCATCTCCTTCCTTGCTCTTCTAGCCTCCAGTCTAGAGCTGGTTAAAAAAATTCTTCTCAAACATTTTATTTATTTATTTATTTATTGGGGAGGGGGGTGGAATTTGATGATTTAGCCAAATTGAAACATTTTGTGAAGACAGTTAGACTTTTACAAAGTTCTGATGGAACTCTCGCTGCCAGCCAGGTCCTCCCATTTTCACTGGCACCAACAGTTTCTTGCCACAACATTCTCCTTTTTATTCCCCGTCTAAATCCTCTTTTTTTCCCTACAGTGTCTTAGCCAATCTCAACTATTCAAAAATCATGATAGACCCCCCTCTCCTCCCACAAGAACCATGAGAATTTAAAAAATGTTGTGTTCTTTTTTACTTCTTGTTCTTAGCATTTAGAGTCTACTTCGTTTCTATTTTCAGGATTTTCTGTGCAACCATAGGAGATAGAAACTTACTTTTGAATGAAAGCTGGGATACTCAGTTTCATGAGATGGACCTTTAAAAAACAGTATCACAAGATTTATGATAGAGTAATGAGAATCAGCAACACTGCTTATGCCTGGTTTTGATATGACGAATGATGAGGGCCATCTTAATGGAGGACAGTCTGTGTCCCATTGAAAACTATGAAGGGCCTTGACCATTGTTATGAGAATCAGCTTCTCTTCCACCTGAAAAGGCTGTATGGAAATAGTCATTCTGGCTGAGGTGAGCCTTCAGCTTCAGGCTTTTTTGGAGAAATGGGAGAAAGTAGCCATTCTTAGTAATGGCAAGAAAATCCTAGCTGTCTCTTGACATCACAAGCATCTTAAAAAAACTGTAGAAAGTAATAACTTCTCAGGCCATCATTCTAGGGGTAGGGGGTGACAAATCGTACTGAGATTGAGGCAGTTGGTCTGTGCTGGGATAGAGGCTGGTTACTTCTGTATCTGTCTCTGATAAAGTCGCAGTTCTGTTTAACTAACAATGTCCGAGACACAATTGTGTGGTGGATTCTACAAAATTCTTACAAGTCATATAGACTCACAATAACATAAGAGTGTTTTGAGTTATGCAGTCCTTCCTTTGGTGCTTCTGTGCTTTCTTGTAGTGTATTCAATTGTTATTGTTACAAATACTCCAGCTCTACTTCTGATTGTTCCAGTTCTTATTATTAGCATTGATCTTTTCTTGCTGATAGCTGTAGTCTTACCTACATATATATCCCATTTGGCTTTATATTCTGCACAAGCCAGAACATATTAGGTGGTTTCTTTAGAGAACGGCAAATACCTTACTTTTTCTGCTGTAACTAGAACTTGGCTAAAGATATCATTCCAAGAAGATTCTCACTCTCTCAAACATCCCTGTGAGGATTTGAGGTTGCCTTTTTAATTTGTCTTGCTGTTTTTAAGTTATTTTCCTCCTGTGGGGCATATTTTCATTTATAATGACTTGGAAGTGTCTTAGCATCTTGGAACTTCACGTTTCATGTACCTCAAGCATCTGAATGGAGTAGCTGGAAAGCAGAATACATATTCCACAGCGGGTGCTACACTACATTCAGTAAGAGGCTTGGCTCTTGGAGAGTTCTGCCAGTCTTACACTAAGGAGCTAAGACCCATGGACAAGAATCCTGTTGGAGTTTCATCTTCAGAGAAGCATACCTACAAGTAAGTAGTTTCCCCTTAGCGTCTTATACAACACTAAGTGCACTGTTGGCACATAAATATCAAATAATGAATAGTACCAGATGATTAATACTGTATCTTCTGATTTTTTTCTCCCCTAGACAGAAAGGGAGTGTTTGATAGAGGCATTAAAATGCATAGCACGTGTAATTGTATTTTTATGTCTTTCCTACTGTTTATTTATGGGTAACTTACATTGCAAATTAGAGAATAAATATTTTTTTTTAAAAAAGAAGCTAATCATCCCTTAAAACATGATCAAAATGTGATTAACAAATTAAAATATTTTACATAGGGCCTGATCCTATGAGTCACTGTGTGATCTCAATTCCCATTATAGTCAATGGGTTGAATTCTGCTTACACCAGTTTAAATATGGAATAGCTTCATTTAGTTGTATACAGTACTCCAACTAATATAGTGTGCCAGAAGTTGAAAGCAACTGATAAAGTCATGACTTGAAATGCACTCTTGTATGCTGGGACATTTTGAAGAGACAGACTGAAAAAATAAAATGAATTTCCCTAGATAAAATAGCCATGACCAGGGCTTAAATTCAGCTGGAGCTGTCTGGAACAGAGCTCTGGTAAATATTTTGAACCCCTCCCCCCCCAGAGTTTTCATAGCATGTTGTTGGGGAGGGCTCAGTGAAATACCCTATGAGAATTTAAGTCCTGGCCATAACTGTAGTTGTTTTAATTACTTTCATTTTGGTTAACATTCTACAATAACAGCAGAAAAATCAGGAGTAATTCCATTGATTTCAGTTTCTACAGAGTTACTCCTGATTTACAACGGTATAACTGGGAATAAAATTTGTTCAATTGGTAGCAAGCAGATAGGAGTAGTGAACATTTTACTGGGTTGTGCTGCAGAGACTCCAGGGATAAAGAGGCTCAGCTGGACCCAGTCATATGGAAGAAGCTGTGGACTCCCTGGAGCATTTATAAACTACTTGCTGATGATGTAGGCTTCTCTGGTGGTGGTCTCTGTGTAAGGGGAATCACCTTCTCCCATCTCTGAGGTTAGATTTTTTTTAAAATCACCTTGTGTTGAATTCAGGAGGAAGAATAAACTCAGTCCAGTAAAGATACAACTTTAAACCTGGTAAGGGTGACCAGATGTCCCAATTTTATAGCGACTGTCCTGATATTTGGGAATTTTTCTTTATGGGCACCTATTGCCCGCCATCCCCTGTCCCGATTTTTCACACTTTCTATCTGGTCACCCTAAACCTGGTGTATGTAAATTTTTCTATGAATGCTAGAATTTTCTTGCAATAGGCAATATTTTTAGGAGGATTTCCCAGAGAAACACTATGCATGCATTTTACACCATTGGAATGGAACAGAAGAGGAAATTAGTTTTCCTTTAAAAAACAAAACAAAACTAGATCTGTCACTCAGATATAAATAAAGCAGCATGATGCTGATGCTTTGCTTATTTAAAGGTATACAGTGGCACAGTCACACCCCTGAATTTTCAGAAAACATTTCTTCACAAGATTATTGTATAATTTACATAAAATGTTTTTTTTTTAAATAATGCAAGAATATGGAAACTATAATTATCTTTCTCCAAACCCCTCTCCTCAGGCAATGGTGAAAAACTCAATGGCATGGTTGAGATGTTTCAAAAATGTGCAAGATTGTTTTGCTTTTCTAACGCTAACTACACCAAGGCATGCAACCCGTCCCTAGCCCCTTCGTTATCTGTCTCTGCCTCACAAACGCTTAAGATTTTTCCGCACAGAGGTGTTTAAAGTGTGTGAGAAAAATCTCAGGTCTGAAAAAGAACTTAAAGTGTGTGAGAGCGTTGGCGGGAGGAAGGAGTGATGGAGTGAAGATGCTGAAACTGCATAGATCTTGCAGTTGTTTTTCTAGCTCTCGTGCCAGTATTAAGTAGTCCCTAGGAATCTTTGTTGTTGGCGATCGCTATAGGAAAGGGTGCGCGGTTTATGCCTTAACCCAGCTTCAGGGGAACTCTGTCCCTCTTTCCACCCTAGTACTAAGCAGCACCAGGCGGTGCAGCTACCGCCAGCCTCACTGGGGAGGCAGGTCGCTTGTTAGGGGCTAGGGGTTGTAGCTGAACTTTCATTCATTGTTTGCGTTTCCCCAGTTCCCCTTCTACTCACCTCCTCCCCCCCAGATTTGAAGGTCTGGAGCCGGCCAGCCAATGAACGCTGCCCTTGCAGTTTTGGGCGTGGCCGGAGGAGGCGAGGCCCCGCCGCCCATATATAATGGACAGAGCGTGGGGAAGTTCTGGTTTGGTGTTGTTTACGGGAGAGGTGCTTGGATGTTTGCGGCCGCAAGGAGCAAAGGCGGAGGAGGAGGCAAGGCGGAGGGTCCTGGTATCTGTGGCAAAAGCTGCTGGAAGCTTCCTGTTTGCTAAAGAGCCAAGCAGCAGCAGCTTGGGAAGCGCTAGCACAGGTTTTTGTGGCGCCTTGGGAAAGCACTTTCTGCAGTGCTAGCAGTGACACACACCTTGCAGCGGGGAAGCGAAGCGGCCTGCGTATGTGTCTCATCCTATTGTTCAAACTGAGAGACTTGGGGGTGTGAAGGAAGGAGCTTGCGTGTTGTCTCTCTTCTCCCACCCCCTTTACCCCCATTCTCCTCGCCCTCTGTGCAGGAGGAGACCAGCCGCCCGGGAGCTACAGGAGCTGGTGCCAGCTGGACTGTTCTATACAGACATCCCTTGCTCAGGTGCGCCTTCGGGAATCGGGAAGGGGAACGGAAACCTTTCCTAAGCATTCTCCCTTCCCAGACTGGGGAAAGGAAAGTTCTTCCCTCAGTCCCTCTACACAGCCATCGTGGGAGCTGCTGAACTGCCTTCGCCTATACGACCCCCACCGTTCCTACCTTTCCCATCAGGTGGTGCCTGCTGCAGCAGAGCTGCTGTATCCGGGAGACGAGAGGGAACACATACTACGTTCGCTAGCGGTGCCTGTCTCGCTGTGCTCCCAGGATCGCAAGGGCATCGATAGCTGTGATCTGTCACCGAGGAGGTGGTGGATGAGCGCTCTCTGCAGCAGGGCAACGAATCACTTCTCAAACTGCTGCTGACTGTCGTGCTCCGGGAATAGCTCTTTCCTGCGAAACTTGGCTTTGGGAGCTTACAACCCAACATCATCGTATGTGTTGACTCTTCTTCCCCGCCGGTCCCCTCCAGGCAGTTTGATGAATGCTTTGGGAGTGAGGTATGATTTGCTGAGGCTCCTCTTGCAGAAGTGTGTGTGTGCAGTTGTAAAGCGAGCCCTCACCCACCCCCTTGCAAGACAGTAACCAGCCCGTCGGTGGGGGAAGAGTGTGTGTGAGCCGCTCTGCCCAAGTGCTTTGAATCGCTCGCGTGTGGTGCTGCTGGGCGATTGGTCGCAATGCAGCTCTATGGGAAACATGCAGCTTCAAGCAAACGTCGAGTCCGTGGCTTCTAGCCGGGGGGATCGTTAAAAGGGGCAAGGAGGAGAAAGCAGCGGAGTCACCCAGCTCTGCCGTAGCCGGAATCGGTGGCTTTGCTTCTTATTTGCAGGGAGTGTGTGCGCCAAGACCCGCATCTTCTCTGCCACCAGAAGGGGTACGAGACCCCGGCTTGCCCCCCAGCGAAGTTGGTTCAGGGGCGGATTGGTGCCACCCTTCTTATCTTGCCGGGGATTTTTGGTTCCTCCTTGGATCGCGAAGGACTCCGGTTGCCTTCTCATATCCTGCAAGTTGCCCAAGCGCTCGCTCTGCTGAGGAGCAGGAGGAGGGCGGTTGTGTCCTGTCTTATCTGGGGGGCGGTCTGCCTCGCTCTCCGCTCCTTCCTGGCCCAGGAGTCAATGCTACAGGGCTCGGCGGCTGTGCAACCTCGGCGGCGGAGGATGGGCGGCTTCGGGAGGCTCTCTTTGGGGCTCGTGCTGGTGGTGATCTTGAGCGAGGTGGCGCCGCAGCCCTGCCCGGCTCAGTGCTCCTGTTCCGGCAGCACCGTGGACTGTCACGGGCTGGCGCTGCGGAGCGTCCCGAGGAACATCCCCCGCAACACCGAAAGGCTGTAAGTAACCCCCAGCCGGGAGGCGCCCAGCGGGTCTCCGGAGCCACTGGAGCACAGCGCCTCGCTCCCGACCCCACGCGCGCTTTGCTCTCCCTGGTGAGCTGTGGGGGGCGTCCTCCTGCCAGCAGCACCCCAGTTGCCGTGTGATGTGATTCTCCCATCCCTCGTGGAGCAGCCCCGCTGCAGCGCGCCTGGGGTGGGGCAGGTGACACTCAAAGTCCCTGGAGGCTTCGCTTTGCTTTCAGACGCCCCTGGGCTGATTCCCGCTCCCTGTCCCTGCTTTCCTCGTGATGGGCTTCAGGGTAACGTTAGGAGACATGAAAGAGGGAACCATTAGTTCCACCGCCTCGCCTTCCCCATCAGCAAGGCGGCAGGAGGCGAATCCGCCTCTCCTCTCGCGCGGCCGCTGGCTGCATGGTAAGAGGAGGCGACATACAGGGCGGCACTTTCCCCCGCTCTGCATGTCAGGGTGCGTCGCTTGTCGTCCTGCCCCCCATGAATGGCAGGGGTGGGGGGAAGTTTTGTCATTGCCCAGTAAACTTCGCGCTGGCTTTAAAAATGGGGGCAGGGAACCAGAACCGGCTGGGACCGCTCGCCCCAAGAGGCTTGGCTGCTCAAGTTCTGCGTTCCTTTCCCCTTCTTGCGGCGTGCCCCTTTCTGCCCAGCTCCCAGGCGGTGTGCAAAACCATGGCTCGCCAAGGAGGCCCCTGAGTGCTGGGACATTGCTCCCCAGCGGCAAATGGCAATTCAACCCTCTGTTTTCCTTTTTGCTACACTGCTTGAAGAAGGAAAGAGTGGAGGGAATTCCCTAATACATGCAAAGCGATGGGGGGTAGGGCAGATAGACTTCTTACACTCCCGTTATAGGAAGACAGGCAAGGACACGTTTTCCTTAGTGCCTACATCCCTCTTCCCCCAGAAAAAGCTCAAACCCTTCCATGCATCTTGCCCGTCGGACACAAGCTGCCCTTGTATGCCCGCTTAAGGGGAGCAGAGAAAGCAAGAGGATTCCACCTCAGTTACACATACTACTGTCTCCAGTCACAGCCTTGATTAAACTGTCCCTAGACCTGATTGATTTTCCTGTCAAATTAGGATCCAGACCTGAGGAAGAGCTCTCTGTATAAGCCCAGAGCTGCTCTCTCATCAACAGAAATTGGTCCAGTAAAAGATATTACCTCACCCAGCTTGTGGCTCTACTATCCTGGGTCCAACATAGCTACAAGAATGTTGCATACAAATTATGATCCACTCAGTTTGTGAAAAGCATACATAATTTTTCCTGAAAGATCTGTTGGATATAATGCCATCCTAGCTTCTCTAAAAGGGTAAGAGGAAAAGGACAGAGAAGAGATTTAAAAAATTGTCTATCACTTGTTTGTTTCATGCTATTCAAAACAGTTTAAAGGTTTAAGTATAAATGCATCTTATTCTAGCAGCATTTGCACTCAGACAAATCCCAAAGTGATTGACTGTGATCTTTCCTGTGAAGAAACTGTTTCCTGCCACTTTTGCTTAAAATAACAATGTGCTGATTTTTCAAAAAAAATATTATAAATGATTGGTAACCCTAGTGTTTCTGTGTAAAACTGTTTCCCCTATGACATAGATCAAGGAGGATATTCAAGCCACAGCAAAGCCTGGTTTTACTTGTAATGATTGGAACCAGGGCCAACTTAGTTCTTGACCTAAGATGCCAGAAAAAAGGTAGTAACTCCAGAAGGGAAAGTGGTGCTGAAATCTGAACAAAAATGTCAAGGCCTGAATACTGTTTCCATCATTGCCTCTGAGTTTGCACTTTCCAGTCACAATGGGGTTTCCTGCGCTGTAAAAGTATGAAAACTAAACTCTTCAAACATAGGATTGTAAGGTAAATCCTTATAAATGTAAATCTCTGAAGATCACCTTTTTTATTCTTTCTAAGCACTGTTTGGCATCAGAAGTTGAGTAATATTTAATAAATTGCAAAAGTGGTCATCTAAATAAATTCCTAATTACTCTATTTCTTGACTTAACTGTAACTTGGTCATAGTTTTTATACTTTTTCAGTTGATACAGTTGAGAGTGTTCTCTCTAAATATTGATTGGATCTGATTGTAGTTGTATACCAATATTACAAAAACACTAAGATAAACTTGTGATAAACAGATTTGATTCCAAAACTCAGGATAAACCTAAGCCAGGTAATGGCGAATAGATTGATTGATTGTAAGAGAACCTTATAAAAATCAAAGTTTAAAACTAACTTAACTTAATTTATTGTCTCTTTACTGTCAGCAACTCACACAGAGCTAGTGTTAAGAATTAAGTATCGGGCACATTTAAGTTCTTCTTTGGTTTTAAAGCACTAAAGATGAACCCCAACAAAATAATAATTTAAATCCCCTGTTGAATGTTTCATTTTTCTGCTAATACATGACTCTTTTTAGGGACCTTAATGGAAATAATATCACAAGAATTACCAAGACTGACTTTACTGGCCTAAGACACCTTCGAGTCCTGTAAGTTCTTGTTACTTTATGCTGTTATGGTGTATGTTAATATTACTTGATGTAGGTTAGACTTTAAATTTTCAAAAAGTTATCTTTTAGTTTTTAAAAAAGTAAAGCCTTATATTTCGCCACATTTAACTCCTATGCTGCAGCATCTGAACTTAAAATAAAAGGAGGGGGACAATTATGGGATGACAAAAAAAAGTTTGGAAAATGTTGTGGTAACAATTTTGTATGTAGCCTCTGGCAATTTGTACATTACCCTTAAAATTATAAATATAGCAAAATAAGCATAGGCTTTAAAATAATCAGTAGTTTACAAATGTGTGAAGAGGGAAATCTTGCATTTTGGTTAAAATTAATTGAAAAGAAACTATCGGAGTAGACTGCAGTTTAGGATTATCAAAACATATAGCTGAGTATACACATGTTCAGTTTCAAACTGGCTCAAAAGGAAATTCATGAAAGGAAAGAAAATAGAAAGTATTTCTTAACCAAAGACAAGCAATATCTATATCTAATCCCAACTCTCCAATTTAGAAATGTTTGTTTAGTTTTCGAGAAACTAAAACAATAAGTTTTGTATATAGTCTGTCTTTCTGGATGGATTTTTTTTGTCTGGATAGCTTCAGGTCTTTAACTTTTGCTGGTTATAAATTCATTAAAAGTGACTTAAGAAAACTATAATTGTGATTACTGCTATCTTATTCAGTGAAGCTAAATTATTCTTTGGGACTGAATTGTCATAAAAGTGGAACAATTTTGTTATTTAAGTCTAAAGAAAAACTAAGTATATTTTGTTATACCCTTTTGATCAAAATACAACTACTAGAATGTTGATGGCATATTTCAACGTTTTCAGTTGATGTATTGGTGTATCGTCAGAATTGTGAAATATCTATTGAATAATTATTTTTATTTTATTTTCCATACAAACTGTAGATCAGTTGTACTATGTTTAATTGGAGTTTTGTATCGTTGCTCCTTAGTAAGCAGCATATTTTCTTACCTATGATCTTAATGTTCTTGAGCAGGCTTAAGGTCTACTTTTATGATTTCCTTTAATGCTGAAGACACTGATTTTATTTCTGGTTTCTGCACATGAACCCCAGTGGAGTGACAGGGGTTCTAAATATATTAAATTGGATGTGAAATCTCACTCTAGAATAAGAATTGCAGAGTTAAAGATGAAATGATTGCAAGCTGCCAGTTGCTGAAGTACAGCAATGGCAGGTTTTAATGCAGTCTTAATCATAAAAACTTTAAAAAAACTCACTATATGTATTCTACGTTTCAGTCAGCTCATGGAGAACAAGATTAGCACTATTGAAAGGGGAGCATTCCAGGATCTAAAAGAGCTGGAGAGGCTGTAAGTATTTTTAATTCCAAACATATGACAACGTAACTTCTTATTTTTTGTCACTTCACTTGTCTTTCAGGGCACTAGACCTTTGATTTTTATAGTCAGACTCTGAAAATGTTTGAGAAACAAGAGCCCTAGGCAGTTCTCAGACAGTACCTACAATGGGTGGAAAATCTTGAATAAATAGTCTGAAGAAAACTGCAATTTACATTTTGAATCTAAAGATAACTTCTTGAACGCTAAAGAAAATATGCTCCTTTGAATGCACAAGTACTTACATACATAACTTTTTTTTCCACGTGGAGCATGACACTTCACTCTAAAGCTTTTTCCCCCTTCTTTCTTTGAGATACTAGGTGAGATTTTAGTGTGAGTGAAATTTGTGTGTTTACAACATTCTGTAGGAAGAAACTTTCTAATATTTACTAGATGCAAAGAGTCTTCTGTTCTTACAACATGGAGAAAAATGGTCAGCATTCTTTTAACTCTGTTTTGTGTGTATATAAAAAAAATTGTTGAAACTCTGTTCAGACAAAATATTTTTAACTGAGCAGTATATTATTTATTGGGTTCTGTTCCCTTAAAATACTTAGCTTTGCCATCTTTAAAAGCTGACGAATCGGTGGGGGGAAAGTCACAAAACACTCAGAAGCAGAAGTATAGAGATGGTAAGCAAAATACAGATGTCCTCATTAAAAATAGTAAATAGAAAGTTGAGCTCTATTTTTCTTTAAAATATATTAGCATTTTGCATTGCTAGACTTACAAGTTTCCAGAGCAGACTTTCCCAGGATATTACTTTTTGGACGCTGTATATGAAAACAGTTAGTTGTAGAAATGTATGGATGATGTTAGGTACAATATTGTATCTCCAAGGGTAAGATGCCTTTGGTGTATTAAATTTCTAATAATCTGTAGAATGGGGTAAAATATTGTACACCTTCTACATGCTGAATACACTACAATAGATGTGTGAGCGTAGTTTAGTAATACAGCATACTACTTTGCTTTTTAAAACATGGGGCCCAATTCTGAAGTATCAGGCCCCATATTTGTATGGCTTCTTTTTAAAAGTACATCATTCATCAGTTTAACCCTACCAATATCTATGGAGTTATTCCTTATTTACACAGTATCAGTGAAAAAAATCCAGCTCACGTGTCTTCCTGATTTGTTTCATGCTCTGTATCCCCAACTGCTATCTGTAATCTTTAAAGTAATTTCATGTGAATACAAACATAAGGCTAGTGGTGAACTTCTAACTTGTTAAACAAAAGTTGACTTGGCAACTAGCAGTTTAACTGTAGAAATCCATTGATTACATACATTTTGATGAAGTGTAGTTTTTGGTTTATTATGAGGAACGAGTTTCCCGCCAGCACCTGCAAAGTGAAAGTGCTATCATGTAACAATTTTGCTGCTTGGTCAGAAACTGGTAATGTGTTCTGACCAGTGTATTTGAGAACTGCATAGTCAAACTTTTTCAAAGCAATTAGAAAAAACCTATACAAGTTCCTTTATAAAATAAGGCATTAATAAAGGAAAATATCTTGTATAAAATTCTAACACATTTTTTAAAGGTCAAGGGGCTAATAAACCCTGAACTTCTGCTCTTACAATATGTGAGAGGTAATATGCAGAACATACACTTAAAATATTCCTAAATCGGATTTGTGGAATTTTTTCCTCAGAAAACCGAACAGCAGTATAGGTTGTATTGTAAGAATGATTAAGGATAGTATAGGTTGTTTTGTAAGAATGATTAAGGATAAGTCAGAAGTTCAGTGTCTTAATCATTGATATGATTTGATGTTACTCAGCTAATAAACTCAATGAATTGTCTACAGTCAAAGTAGTTTAATTCTTCATTTCTGAATACCCTATAGTAAGGATCTTTCTTATGATAAACTTAATTAGTTCTTTGAAATATTTTTATTTGTGCTACATTCCTTGAAAATTTTATGCAATACAAGACTCTTAAATAAAAACAATTATGATTTTGTATATTTTCAGTCGTGAGTCTCACTTCTTTTAAATGGATTAATTGATGTGTTACCTGTGTGAGTACCAAGAATGAGAATTTAAATTACTAAATATTTGGTAGAATGTAAAATGTAAGTTTCTTTAAGTTTTGGAATATTAAACAATTTTTTACAAATGTTAACATTTGTATTTAAATTTTTAATCAATGAAAATGATTTTTCAAGACTGGTGCAATTAACATCCAGGGTATTGGGTTTTTTAAATGTGTGGTTTCGTTTTATGGTGACACTTGCCAAGTAACAAACTAGGACTTTGTATTTCTTTTATTAAACTTAGTTAGATTTCCTAGTTAGATATTATATTATTCTCCTCTGTCTGGAAACTTTTTTGCTTCTTCTCTAATGGTATCAGGTTTTTTCCTATTTTTGCTGCAATCCAGTCAGACGTTTTGAGGTGGGTTATAGTTTTGACTGAAACTAATATATATGCAGGATCTCTTTAAATCACCCCAGCTGTTGACTAAGAGCAAATATTTCATATTTGTGAGGAAAAGCTGAGAAAATTCCTTTTGTTTACAACTGCCAAGTCCATCTGATGTAGGCACATTGTTATCTGACAGCCAATTAATCTCCTTGGGATTCTGGAATCCCAAACCATTTCTTAGGAACCTTATGGATACTCTCTTCAAATGTTTCCTTTTTCATACATAAAATAGTGGGCTTTTGTGTTAAAGGATGCATAATCTTGAAATGTACAATGCCACATTTCTTAGTGAGCAAGCCTAGCTACTGTCAGATCATTTTTGATGTAATATACTGGTTTTAATATTGTGAACAAAGGGCCCCAGAGCCATTGGCTGTGGCTTACTTTTAGTTTGTTTATAAGCTAGTTACATAAACATAGCCATCATTTGTGTCAAATGTAATGGTCTTTCAGTTGTGCTAAAGTTTTTAATGAGAATTCCAAATATTACATATAAGGTATGTTAAGTAATTATCTAACAACTTACAAAAAGGCTAGCCCTCTCTTCTTCCCTTCCCCAGATAAATAAATCTCTCTAAGTTGAACAGCTTGTATTTCAGAGGATTGATCTTGCAAACCAATAGTTTCATAAATACTCCGTATGCAAATGAACCCATGTCTTCCATGGAATTGCTAGGGAGAATAAAGACTGCGTGAGTACTATTTTGCAGGTTCATTTCTTCAAGGTGCTGATACCTTGAATCCAATTTACATAACTGAGAGTTGGAGGCACACAGCACCTTGCAGGATCAAATCTTGTGTGGAGAAGAGCAAAGGGAAAAACATTCCATTTCTTGACCCCTCTTTCTAAAGCAAAAACAAAATAAACTGCTAATGAAGTGTAAATACAACTGTAGGTCAAATAACATCTTGGTTAAACAGTTAAGAATAACTTATTTCCAACTATAATACAGTTTCATTTAATAAGAAATAACATTGTTGTATAACATTATGCACACATGGTGTTATGTACAGACATCTAACAAAAGGCCTCCATTTACTCTTTGGCAAGTTGGATATAAATTCTGTGTAATTAGAGTGGAAATTTCATGAAAGCATCAGATTTGAAAACAGAAGGTTTTTTATTTAAATAAAAATGAATTAGTTGTTAGAGTAGTCCCATCTTTTTATATTAAAAGCAACTTATTTTATGCAGTCTCAGCATTCTTGGTTTTCAGTTGGCTACAGATATTTGTATGATAATGCCAAACTATATAATCTGATAGGGCAAGGGAGTGATGGAAACTGAATAGTTTAGCAGTTAGTAGGGGATGTGGGGCTTTTGGCCCCTGGAAAGCCTGAGAGAAGCGTTCAGTATTGTGAGGTAAGCACTTTAACTGGATGTTTCTGCTCATATGTTCAGCAGTGAAATTGTTAACCATGTTGATGTGGAAACTGTCTTTTTAGGCATCTGTGTTCACAGCCCACTTTGATTAGGGCAGTTTATGCCTCTCGGCCATTGTTTCAGAGATATGAACAAATTCAGGAAGAAATTACCCTACTTGATAGCACGTGATTCACATTCACAAATAGAAGGGCTAGAAATGTTTGAACATACCTAGAAACCCCTTAATTATGTGAGTAGCTCCACTAATGTCAGTGGGGCCACTTGAGTATGGGGGCCAGGGTGTGGTGCGAAAGGAGCAGCATGTGAGAGGCTCCGAATATGGCCTATAGTTTTTTTTAAAGGAATACTTGAATTATGGAGCTCAATTACATACCAAGGAATAAACGCTGGACACTTCCATTGCCAAGGAAGAGGTGGAGACATAAAATCAGACTGTCTTTTGACTCCTTAGCAAGAGAACAGTGCTTTTTCTTGCTTATTCTGAAAAGCAAAACCTTTCAACTGTTTTCTTATATAACTTTACAAAAACATGGATATCTAGTAATCTTCCCTTTTCTATCACCTTCCTCTCTACCAAAAACAACAAAAAATCTTACTAGCTAAGTGTCATCTGTGAAGATTTGCGCAAACTCCTCTTAGAAATATCAGACCTCTTCTAGCTTGAAAGTTTATCGGGGAAACATGTCGTTCCTGGTTGGAAAAAATCTTTTAAACTGTCACCAGAAAATTCTCTTATTCAGTGTAGGCAGTGGGCGGGGGGAAAATAATTATAATAGTATGATGCTCGTTCTTGTATTTCTTTGGAATTTTCTACCAGTACTCACCATACACAAAATGGTCCAGTGATTTTTTAAATAAACTATTTCCAACTTTAAGGGGAAGATCAAGTTTTGTGTTGAGGGTAATTGCTAAAGCCCAGAAAACCCATTAATAGACTCAACAGTCAGTTCTTACCTCAATTCTTAATAGCTGAAGGTTTGCTTTTTTTTTTTTTTTTTGTCCGAACAACTTTTCAGGATCTGATATTTCCTTTAACAACGGTCAAATTCTCCTCTCAGTACACCACAATCAATCTGGCACAACTCTTATCTTCAAGTTTCAGTTATTAGTCTGGGTTTGTACTAATATAATGGAGTAGAATTTGGTCTTCAGTTTAGAGGAAACAACTTTATTTGATTCTTGTCTCTCTTTAAGACGTAAATTGCTAACAATCACTTTCTCTAGGTCAGTGTTTAAGAATAATGAAAAGATTCCATCTGTCTAGCTATTTTTTGGCTTTGTTTTTTTTATCGGGGTAGTAGAAGGCAAGAGAAATAAGTAGAGCAAGGCTCTGACTTGAACAGGCAACTGTCTAGTGTTTTTTTAATTGAGATTTACTGACCAAAATAGAAAACCAGCAAAGATAATCAAGTCATACCATATCCCCAGAGGATGTCCTCCATGGGTGAGGAAATGCTCACTGGAGGAAGCAGCAGGCTGCTAAGAGGAGAATTAGTTATTATGACTTCCTCCCTTTCTGAAGATGTAGTGGAGATTGTGGCAGGGGCAGAAGTACTCTTTTAAAATTACAATTAAGGGGCCTGATCCTGCAAACACTTATGCACATGCATTACTGCGTGAGTCAATTGACTTCAAGGGAGTATTCATGTGAGTCAGGTTACTTGAGTACATAAACGTTTCCAAGACCAAGTGTTGAAACATAAGATGCAAACTCAAAGCACTGCTAGCTCAGACATTTTAGAAACCACTTATATTCGCATAGGAGTTGTAAATAGCATTTTTTGTAGAAACAAACCATTGAACAGTGTTTTGCTACTATAACTTTCTTAACCGTCTTCATAATCTAGGATGCAATCTGTTCGCTCGAATTTGTCTTGTAACAGCAAAGTTTTAAATGATTGATTTCACAACTACTAACATTCTTCATTCAAACTTTTAAACAAAATTATTTCCCAAACTTACGTTCAATGAACTTCAATAATAGACATTTTTTACATTTCCTATATTCTGTATTTCAGTCTTGGGGAAGGAATAATTTAAAGAGCTAAATGTTCTGTTTTGTGGCTGACTTGATGCAGTTATTTCTAGAGTAACATGCATGCACCTACTTAAATCAAGGTGCATGCATGAATTCAGTTATGTTAGGGAATTGTGTATTTAATGTAAATCTGCCTCTACTTTCCCTCTACTCAGTGTGTTACTGTGGAAAGAGGTGAGGGGAAGCTTTTTCTGAGAACAGGCTACTTGAGAACTAGTGATGGAAGCAGCATTTATATGAAAACATGAGGGTTTGACCCAGTAGTACTGAGTCACTACAGTTGTTCATGTTCTGGACAAATACCTTTAAAGTTGTAGATGTTCAGATACCATGGTGATGTATGAGGCATTGTAGCATACATTATTTCAGCTACACACTTAGCTGTAAGGAAAATGGATTTCCTTTGAAGAACATTACTTCACTCTATTCCTTAGTTTTGTATCAGAAGAAAAATACTATGTAAAATTGTGACAAGTTTACAGCTTGTCTAACAAGGGCGTAATTCTAACCTCCAGTGCATGGATCCATAGCACTGAATTTTAAAATTCTGATACGGCACAAAGGTCTCTGAGTGCAGTAGCAGAATTTTCAAGATATGAAATATGGACGAGAGTATGAGACTGGAATGGAGCCCCCAAAATATAATACATGTGATGTGCATTAAGTATCCCATTGTATAGGCGTAAATGAGTTTTCACATAACCTTTTAAAAATACATGATTGAAGTGAAAATAGGGCTTCGTAAAACCATGATTAATTCAAATAAATAGGAAAGTTTCTTAATAGTATAAGATGAAAACAAACCTCAATTGGGCAATATTGGGTGTTTGGAACTGAATCAGTGAGGAGTAGTCATCAGAACATAGACTGTGAAATATGTAAGATCCATGATAAGCTATGTAGACTCCTAACTATTCTTAAAATTTGGCCTGGAGAGTTTATAAGGGTTGGGCTGTGTGTCTCTTGCAAGGGTCCCAAAATATGAGGTCACATTATTAATGGAGAAATACTTACCTAATATTTTAATTTACTATGTGTTTTTGTTTTTAATGTAGAGGAGTATGTGTCCTCTCCAGACACCTCTCCCCCAATCAGGGCCAGCTCCAGAGTTTTTGCCACCCCAAGCAGCACACAAAAAAGAAGTTGCGATCTGCAGCTCTGCTGCCGCTGCTTCAGTCTTCGGAAGCAATTCAGCAGATGGCCCTTCGCTCCGAGAGGCAATGAGGGACCCACCGTTGAATTGCTGCCGAAGACCCCGATGTGTCACCCCTCACTGTTGGCCATTGCAAGCAGCTGCTTGCTGGACTGGTGCCTGGAGCTGGTCCTGCCCCCAATATGTGGAGCTGGAAGAGAAAGCTGATTCAAGTCACTGCATTAGGGAAATTAATGTAGTGAGCTTTCATAGTAACAGTCAGGACTCTAGCACTGGTGACTAGCCCGTGTCCATTATCATGGTTGTGAACGTAATACTAAAGAGTGTATATATACTAGCCCTTCATTGGGTATAGCTCTATGATACAAGTTTGAAGTTTTTATCCATGATATTTGAGTTGTGATGGATGAAGGGCAATACAATTTCCAAAAGAGAATGTCACCAGTTTTTCTAAGTATCATAAACAGTATTGCTGACTCCAAGCATTCATTAATCAGACTCCAAAAGACTCTTAAAATTACATTTTGTGTTTTTTTATTGGCATTTTGAGTTTTGAGCCGTTAATTCATGTTTCAAGAATTTTAGACGTTTTGGTTTCAAAGAAAGACTTGTCAAATGAAAGGTGAAATTCTTACATAATCTCATGACTCCAAGATCTGGGGCTTTAAGGGAAAAAACAAATATTGCAAATTTTGCAATACAATTGCAAGAGTCAGCAATGCTATGTAACTAAAAGCAGCTTTTCTGATTAACCTCAAACTTGCAACCGATCTCGAAATAAGTATAAACATGAAATTCCAGAGGGAAAGGAGATTGTGTGGTTTGGTGATGGTGGTGTAAGATAGTCTCCATTCTAACCCCAATATTGCTGTTTTTTGGACTTAAATATTGAGTCACTACTACAGCTTTTATAATTCATGTGACTACTGTGATGTTAACTGAACAAAGACATTGTTCTACTTTTTGCCTTAAGTGGCATATCATGCTACCTTTTTTTCAGATAGTCCCAAGGAAATCAGCTCCCTGTGGAATAAGGCACTACTCAGTGTGTGAGTAGGGCAGGCCCTAAAACTACTGCCTGAAAGGAAGCTCCTCTGGATGTTTCTTTTGTATTAGCAAAACTTTTCAGTGAATATAAAATCAAGTTCAAAGTAAAGTGAGATTGACTTTTTCCCCTTAGTGTACATACATTATGAATTAGACGTTGACAGTGTTTTACAATTTATCACCATTACTTAAAGGATTTTTTGTTGCTGCTTTTAATAAAACCTAGGTGAGATGAGGCTTTAGAGCTGGCAACTCTTTTTTGTAAACTAAAAAGCAATACAATTTCAGACTCCAAAATCCAGTTTGTATTTTACAAAGTATTTTGAGGAACTTTACTTCTGGGGCCTTCCTTCCTTCCTTAAAATGTTTTTCCTTTGGATTTTAGAGTTTAAGTGGATATATAAACACTCATTTGGCTAGCAGTCTGGTAAATGTCAGCATTCAAAGAGGTAGTATTTCCATGCATCTGTTGTAGGTAGCCCAAAAGTAATGAGCTCAGGTGTAGAATATGTTGCTGAACAGGCTTGAAGGAAAAAAGTTTTTCCTTGTTCATCGGGGATGTGGAGAATCCTTTTCCTAGCTAATCCTACATAGTTTAAGGGCGACACTTAGCACATTCCTTATCTTGGAGCAGGGAGGCGATCAAGAAGCCTGCGGTGCTAATCACTTAGCACAGGAATGTAAATTCCATCTCACAAGAATTGTAGGAATTATACTGAGGCACCTGTATTTGTGGTTTTTTTAATTACTACATGAATTATCCTGTGTTAAGATTTTTGGAGTTGCTTTAGCAACACTTTCAGTCTCTACAGCATTCCCATAATGGAATATTAAATAGCGACCGAAGCATTTAAATAGCTTTTAAAATTTTTTTTATTTCAATAGGTTTTTACATTCAGATTAATATCATTTTTACTTCAGAATACAAAATGCTGTTACAGTAAAATCATCTCTTTGGAAGTGTTATGAACTCTTAATGTAAATTTTCAACATTACTGTTATCTGTATATTTTATTCATCAGAGTCTCGTTTCTCATGGGACTCTTTTTATGGGTCTAGAAGTCAAACTGCAGTGAGAAGTCCTGTTTGCTCTTTGCAGACCTTTTTACAAATTCCAAGTCAGGAAGGCTGTTTATTTTTCCCACATCTGTTTTGTGCTCATCTTTGTGGCAGTGTTTGCTGGATGCTCTCCTTTTTTCACTTCCTCTGAAATGGGTAGTTTGCACTGTTGCAAAATTTTAAAACCATCTCTGGCTCTTCAGAAATATATTGTTTACTTTTGTTTAAAACTTGTACATTACTCCTAAATATTGCTTATTTGAGTGTGCTCTAGGCACAGAACTTTAATTTCCTGGAGAACTTTGCTGCAAAGTATTAATTGTACTTTGTATTGCTAACATTTCAATCTGTTCAATATGTACTGCTTTAATGTTTCTACTGAATGTTTACTAAGCGCAAAAAAAAAAATCTATCTGCATGCTTTTCAGGACAACGGTGTAGAAATATTACAGTGCAATTCCTTAAAATTTCCACTGTATTTTTAACTGCATATTTTTAACTGCAGTTCCTATTTAGATTGTTGTGTACACTTCAAAACTAGTGCATGGGGGACTTGCCTGAATGACACTCATTCAGGCCAGTGATTCATAACATTACATTCTCACACACCATTATGAAGAAACTTTTTTTCCCCGACAGGTAGATTTTTTTTCTTCTTCTTCCATTAGGGGGACTTCTTCTATCATCCTTTGTAGCATTTGCTGCTAGTCGTTGTGGGTTATCTGCAGCATTTGGTCGAGCATGCATGCAAAAGTAAAGGTCTGTGTTGTGTTGTATGCAAAAGTATCCTGGGGACTCAGGTTTACAACTTTATTCTTCTGAGGACTTTTAGGTTGTCTCTTCTCCACTCATCTGAAAATCTGTCCTGATCTAGATAAACCCCGTGTGCATCTGTCATCTGCATGTAGCTCTCCTCTGCTTCCCTGACTCGCTTCTCTCCCTCTCCCCCCACTCCAGCATCCACCACCCATAATGCTGCTGCAAGATTGTCCTTGCCTGATATATGATCATAGTACACCATTTTTTGAGTCCTTTCACAGGTTCACTATTCATTGCCTTCCAATACAAATTTAAGTTCCTGAATTTCTTAGCCCTACAGAACTCAGGATTGGAAGCTTAAACAGAGCAATTTCCTACTGCACACACTTCTCATCATTACTTTGCCAATGAACCCTGCCTGATTTCCTTCTCCTTTAGAGCAGATTCTTCTAACTTGTGTGACAAGCCATTATGTTCATTTATTTCAATTCATCTTAATATACAAGTCAAGCCCTAAAGCATAATTTTTAAAAAGGGGTATAAGATTAGGAGAGTCAGAGGGAGATGTATTTTAAATCTCTTTTGGGGCTGTATCATGTATGAATCACAACACTCATGCTTATCTGTCCAAATACATAAGTTCAAATGCTGTCTTGATTTCCTGTTTCCCAAGCTGGTGGAATCCAAGAACAGAATTTCTGGACTTGGCATCTTTGTGTGTTTTTTACAAACTACACAAAGTGTAAGGTAGTGGAGATTCTGGCCTATGGCCTTAAAGGGAAGCTGTACCACTCTTCCTCAGCCCAGCAGTGAAATGCAAATTATTGTCCATGAAAACTTTCCAAAATAGCCAATACCATTTTGGATTACCTACTGTATTAGTAAGCAAGTGAGGTTTATAACAGTGGCTAGATGAAAGTCTCCCATGTAACAGTAAACTTGTTTCCATCCTGTTTCAATACTGACTGAACAGTCAGAATAAGCATTTTACAAAAACAGATGGATTTTTGGTTTGCTAAACTAGTATTAAAGCAGCCTGGAAACTAGTTAATAGTCCTTTGCAACAGTGGCTAAAATGAATCCAACAAACATCTTTCTTCGACACCACTGATAGATGAGGAGTGACAATTTTAACTTGAAAACATAGGACCTAATCCTCAAGCCCTTACCCTTAATGGGAAGCAATTGCCTGTAACTTTCAAATACGTTTACATTTATTCATGGTGAATAGTGTTGACCTTCAGATTTTAAGGACAAGGAATACTGGTCAAACTATTATATGTAAGGAAATTTTTTTGACTAGATACATAACCCAGTTAATTGTGAGGATAACCAGAGTAGATCCAAGGAAATCCTTCCAGGACTCTCTGCAATGAATAACTTCAGATACTTCCTGTGGGCCAGGTGAATGGCTGGGTGGAAGCATACAGCCTGCTGGCACACATCGGTTTGATTAGAAGCAATTTCAGTCATGGATCCCTTGACTTGGAGGTCCTTTCAGAGGAAAATGTGCACACCACATGCTTGTCAGGGATGCTGATCAGTTCATGATGCAGTTGAATCATTAACAGTATAAGATGCTGCCATTTGGGGTCTTCACAAAACAGAGTTGTTTGCCATGAAGGACAATAGCAAATGCTACAACTTTTCTTCGAGAGGAGGTTTGAATCCCCAGAAGTTACTAGTTGCCTTCCTCCTGCAGTGGAATAGAGGCGTGCTTGTACACCATTCTCCAAATTCCCCTTATTCCCAGAATGCTTTCCAAGATCACAAGAGAAAGCCAGGATTATTCTGGTGGCTCCTTTTTGGCAGAGAGCTATGGCTGACAGATCAACGTTCAGCCACCAATCTAACTCCTAGACTACCCAGAGTTGATTTTAGTCTGTGGATAACCACAGACTTCATCCACACCCAAAGTCTCCACACCTCAGTGTGGCTGCTCAGTGTCTGAGCCTGACTGACAGACTGCTCCCTGCAGGTCCAGGAAATGATCTAGCAGAAAAATACATTCTTCCAAATAGAAGAAGTTCTCAGTGTGGACAACCCAAAAAGCCTTGGACCTAGTCCAGGCCTCTACTAAAGATCCTCTATTACTTTATCTAAAACAGGTTGACCTTTCACTTTCTAATATCCACCTAATATCTCAGCTTGTCACCCTCATGTGCAGTTGTTCTGTCTTCTCACAACTGAGTTGTGAAGTCCCATAGAGGATTACTACACACATGCCTGTCAAAGAACCCAGTCCTAGCCGGACCTCAGTATAGGCCTCCTGAGATTCATGGGATCTCCATTTGAGCCACTGAGTGCTTCTTATGCCATCTCTGACGACAGTCTTCCTGGTTGCTATCATTTCAGTCAGTGACTGAGCTTCAGGCTCTGACTAAATCTCACTATACAGTATTCCATGGGGACATGGTGGTGCTAAGACAAAACCTGAAATTTATCCCTAAGGTGATCACAGAACTTAAAGCACATGATTCAGCTGATCTGTCTTCTCAAAAGCACATTTGGCATTGAAAAAAAATGACTCACATTAAATGTACCCAGGATTCTGTTTTATTATATTGACAGGAATAAAGCATTCAGACTGTCCCATATATTTTGAGCTATAGTTGAGTGTTCTAAAGGTCAGTCTTTGAGATAAGAAACAATATCAAAATGGATTACACAGTATGCAGCACTACCATTTAGGCAGCCTAGGCAATCACCTAGGGTGCCAGGATTATTCGGGGGGCGGCATTTTACCGGGGGGGGGGGGGGGCGGCAGGTGGCTCCGGTGGAGCTGCCACAGTCATACCTGCGGACAGTCGGCTGCTCACGTGGCTCCGGTGGATAGGCCGCAGGCATCCCTGTGGCAGCTCCACCGGAGCCACGGACCAAAGGACCTTCCGCAGGAATGACTGCGCAGCTCCACCGGAGCCGCGGGATCAGCACGGGGGCAGCAAAATGGCCGTGTGCCTAGGGCACGAGAAACCCTAGCGCCAGTCCTGATGGTATGTCTCCTCTGTTATCAGTTTGCTGGTGTGAATCTCCTGCCATATATCAAGGCTGTTTCTACCAAAGCACAAGCAGCTTCCTCCACTTGCTTCTGGAATGTGCCAATATTAGCAATCTGTAAGGCAGCAGTGTGCAGTTAACCCATTGATGTGTATTAAACACTGTCTTGGATTTAGCTGTGAAGTCAGATGCCAAATTTGGAAGAACAATCCTACAATCACTGTTCAACTGATGCAGCTGATTCTCCTCATTTCCACTATCCTCAGGGTATACTGCAGTGGAATCCGCACTGACACATACATGAGAGAGAGAGAGAGAATGGTTAAGTACCCTACAGTAACTGGTTCTTCTGAGATGTCTTAATTGGTGTGCAGCCAATGTCCCACTTCCATCCCCATTTTTCAGAGTCCTCTGCTACCATGAGCTTTGAATTGCAAATAAACTGAGGAAGGGTCACAGCCACTCTGCCATTTATTCCCTTTTACAGGAGCACAGGGAGGTGCAGGATGTGTGCAGCCCTTATGGACACTATATTAGCAAACAAACTGATTTCTCATGTATGAAGCACAGGCACCCCTATAGTGGGATCCACACTAACAGCTGGAAGAACCACACTTACCCTACAGTAACTTTTAAATTAAAACTTTCAGGGTCAGAGTCCCTTGTGTACTTGTGGCTGTTTTTGTATCACTCTGCAGTAGCATAAACCAGTTGTGACTGACTTCACATGCTTGGTTGACTGGAAATAGCTTTGTTTTTAACTTCAGAATTGTTAACTATCTAGAACTGAACCAAAATTACTGCTTTGGCACTGTTCATTTCAAAACCAATTTATTCAGCAAATTTTGTACTTAAGCACTTTGATCCTGGAAACACTTTTGCATATGCATAACTTTTCTTGCACAGGTAGTTCCTTTGAACTTGTGCAATTACTTGCTGAGTGCTACTTCATAGACTATCAGGACTGGAAGTGATTTTGGGAGGTCATCTAGTCCAACCCCCTGTTCAAAGCAGGCCCAATCCCCAGACAGATTTTTTGCCCCAGATTCCTAAGTGGCCCCCTCAAGGATTGTACTCACAATTAGGAGGCCAATGCTCAAACCACTGAGCTATCCCTCCCCCCTACTTCTGCAGGTAGTTCCATCAAGTTCAATGGGAGTAGTTGTCCACATGGATTCTTTCCAAGATTGGAGCAACACAGTAAGTGAATTACAGTATGCTGACAAATTTGAAAGGGTTCAGGAAGGAGCTACAAGAATAGTTGTCTGGAAGAACCTGTATTAAAGTGAGAACTGAAGAAAGTGAGTTTAGTTAATTCAAGACTTAGATGTACCTTATAGCAGATATACCTTATTCCTATAGATTTAGAATCTTCTTTTGTGCAGGCACTACTCAATACCTTTTTCAGTCTACTGGTGTCTAGTGACTTAAATAATCTTAATGCTAGTGCGGTAAAACAGAGCCTCAGCTAACACCATGCAGGTGTGCAAGTGTAACCTGGGATGAATAAACTGTGAGTCTTTGTAAATTGCAATGTAACGATTAATAATGCATTGCTTGCAAAGAAAAAAGCTTACAAGTTTGTGTGCCTGACTTTGCTTATGACTTTTTTTTTCCCCTTAAACTATCTTGGACTTAATATATTAAATTATTTGACTACCTGATCGAGAGCTGCTATTACTCTGTAATAGCAAAAATGATCTTGATTGTAAATGTAAAAAAAAAAAATTGTATATTTGTCATAGCAAGTTGTAGTTGGCAGTGGATTGCCTCTAGCTGTACTACTCTGGGTTTTAAACTTGTCATTTTATAGACTAAACTGGGTTGACCTTAGTAGCTGGGTGAGACCTCATATGCAAAGAGATCTCTTCCAGATTCCAGCTATGGCTTTTCCTCCTATACAGTACATGATTGTTCAAGTCCCTCTCCCATGCCAAATGTTCCCATTTACTTTCATAGTCTTATAAGAAACACAATTATATTCAAAACTATTTAGTACAAGTGTAAGTACATGGAAGTCAAGAAAGTAAGGTTTCCATGGCAGCCTTATCTCTGCCTCTTTGCACAGTCACACTGTATGGATCTTTAATTACATAACTTGTAATCAGTGATGCATATGTGTGCAATGTGCTTTTGGATAATCTTATTGGCCACAACATGTTTGTATCAGCTGCTCCACACTACAGAGATGGTGGCGAAACAGTACCTTTTTGTGCTGATTTTTGTTTATATGGCATAGAGTCCCAACTTGGTGATTAAGCTAGACTCCTTAAATTGAAAGTGGTCTTTCATAAAATGAAAGGTAAGGTTACCAGAAAATGTAATCAGCCCATTGTAAAGTTACTACTGGACCATGCCTTCGCTAGTGGACCAAGCTTTGCATACCTCTTCTGTGCTTTGTCTTCAGTTTGTTATAGCACAGGCATGTTTGTACAGAATGTTTGCATTTGATTGCTGTTGTCTTAGTTGTAACCTAACTTTTATTTTCTTTCTCTCAAAAGGCGTCTAAACAGAAATAATCTTCAGCTGCTTTCTGAGTTGTTGTTTCTGGGGACTCCGAAACTATACAGGCTGTAAGTAGTCAAAATTCATTATTTTGGAAACCTTGCAAGTCCTACATAATGGGCCTTACTTTATAATTTTTTTATTTACTTACACACACACACACACACGTGTGTGGATAGTATCTTATCTGTCCTTTTCTGAAGTGTGCTACTTGTTTTTATCTTGTCAAGAACAATGTAAGTTATTTTAATGTAGTATTTTCTTTGATTACTCTGCAGTGTTTCTCATTTTCTATCTCAGATATACAAACTCTGATATGTCTTCTCTCTCTTTCCCTTCCCTCCTGCTGAACATTTAAATTAGCTTTTGATGGAAGAATAGGCTGGTTTTCCCCAAACTTTTTTCTTTTGTCTTTCAACAAAGCGCAAAAGCCCCAAAAGTAATGGCTTTAGAAGTATTGGCCCAGTGATATTACACAAAGACTGTTCATAATTTTGTTTCTGCAATATTGTTCTGTATTTATATATGGCATGGGTTGGACTAAAAACTAGTCCTCGTACTTGGTATGTGTTGTCATCTTGCATACCTGTTGCTACACTGGTAACCTACTGTTTTGACTGATTACTAAAATGAAAAGTATAAAATGTTAACATTTTCAGCTAGCAGCTATATAAAGCGCAGTGTGTCAGTGTTGCTTTTGATTCTATTGTATGGTTATTAATTTAAATTGGAATGTTGATGTTTCAGCCAATGATGTTCTGGAATCTAATTATTTTCCTTTACAATATGAATGTGGAGTAGACTTGGATAAATTACTTAACATAAAGCAGTCTCTACTGTTTATTTTAATATTTCAAGATAACTTTAATTGCTCTAATCATAGTACGTAGAACAGAAGAGAACACAGCATGTCTGAAAAGACAGCTCATAATTTGAAGCTTCTTTCAAAGATACATTCTTGATATTTCATTGTAGGCTTCACGTGAGACTGTTCTGCTGAAATTGTTATAGGTTAAATGGACAAAATAGTTTGTTGAACTAACAGATGATAGTCAATTCCTCAGTATACAATCAGGAGTCCGGAGGATATGTTTTCCTGATACTTCCTTGCGTGGTTGGAAAATGAGGGAAGATAGGATAGCTATCTGATCAAATTTGCTGCAATTCATGATGAAGCTGAAGTGGGTCAGGTGAATTTTCCATAATGAAGGTTTCACTTCTGGAAGTTGACTTCTGTTCTAATTTCCTTAAATATTGGAATTTCCTTAAATATTCATCTTCCTTTCTAATATGAAAGTCTTAATGCCTAAACTGTAGCCACACATGTTAGTATCATATACTTGCCTACTATCTGCCTCTTGCTTTCGATGTATGTTTTTATATCAAATGCTTTTTCTGTAGATAAAACACCTGTTGGATTACTAAACAGCAGTATGCTAAGGGGTTCTGCTCCGGCAAATTCCTTCCTTTATCTAATAATTAGAGTACACACCTCTCAAATATTACAGTATGTGTGCAGTATATATTACAATTTAGTAATTCAACCATTTAAAAAAAAAACGCTAGCAAGCATGGAAACCTTAATCCTGAAATTTTGTACTTTCATATCAGGAAGGGTTAGAGGTGTATGGGTGTTCTATTTTATTCCACCTTTAGGTTAATGTTTGTTCAACCTTATTCCATTTAAAATAGCAATGAGATGATTTACAGATTAAAATGGATGTACATTTAAGGCATACTCAAATTTTGAATAAACTTTATGTAGAATTGTACACTTGATAGTTATTCTTTTCTTTTGGATATAGGACACAAATACACATGGTGTATCTGGTGGAAAATAGAGATGGTTGGCTTAGCAGTATTAAATTTCTTCTGCCCCAGGGTTATTGTTGATCAGACCATGAAAGTGAATGTCTGGTTATAACATGTGTTTTAAAAATACACTAACTGTACTGAAATATATCGTTTAGCTGTATGCTTAATTAAGTCAGAACAGCAAAAGTAGGCATTTGTTTAGGAATGATGTATGTTGGTTGTTCACGATCAGGAGGCTTTGGATTTTATACAGCTTGTCCACCATACCAGGAACGAGTTGTGTATTTTTTGTTTTGTTTTTGTTTTAACTTAGTGTGTATGTGTAGGAACTCCTACATACACAAATACATACCGAGCAATAGTCTCTTTGAAAAAACGAGAATCAAAATTGTCTGTACGTGGACACTTAAATACGTAACACTTTTGTATCTAATTTTCCCAGTTAAAAAAACCTTAATAGCTAATATGTTAGTGTGTATTCTGTAAGTTTCTCAGTATGCTGTTCAGCTTCTGTGAATGATCATTACCATTTGACCCTTGGCTGTAAATGAGATGCCAGGTGAAGAAGCACATATGCTTGTTGTGTAGCCTAAATGCAATATAAAAGAGCGAGGGTACACTGTATATGAATTATGATTAGACATGGTTGGTTGCTGCCAGCGGCCAGCTATGCTTTCCCTTTGCTGTCTGCTCCAATTTCTCTTTGGACGGGTTGAGAGAGCACTGCATGTTCAGGTCAAGATGTTTGCTCAGAAATAGTAGTACAGTTGCAGCTGTGTTTGTTGGAGCAGGAGACTAGTTTAAATAGCATTACCGTTTATCCAGTCCATTAACAGAACTCTGTAAAACAATACCAACTCTGCATAAACTACAGGACAGTGTAATAAAATTACAAGCACTTGTTGACAGATGGGAAGTGTAAGTAAAGGAAAGCGATAGGTTGAGAATTTAAAAGAGACAGTACATAATTTTGTCTGACTGAATATTCTCTGTTTTGGAAATCTAGTTTGTATTTTTCAGATAGTTAATGCTGGAGGAAAATAATCTTCCAAGTAAACTCCTAAAGATAGGAAATCGTTTAAGTAAAATATTTTAACCTATTTAGAATTCACTGGAAAGATGGTTTGGCACAAAAACTCCATTTGGCCGTACTGTTTTTTAAAAAAAAAATGTAAATTTGTATAATTTCTTAGTTTCTTGATTTTTTTTTCAAGAGCTTGAAAATGTTTGTTTCTTGTAGAATAAGGATTTTGACAAAATAGTAGTGTATAGTAGATACATTAGTGTGGGTCCTGTTGGGTAATATTTAAACGTTCTTGTATGAAGCCATTGTTCAAAAAGTATTTTTCTTTGCAAGAACAGCCTGCATTGTTTCCAACAACCCATATGCCTACTGACACTGACTTGTCTAGCATCAGCAATAGTCTCTTTAAAATAAAGAGCTCTTATGGACTAGTGGGTTTATCTGAGGCAAATAGATTTTGACTACTTAATTTGGCTTGTTAGATCACAGTTCATTGCGTTGCCATTTGCTGCAGGATACCAAGAGCTGTGTCCCAAGCTGTTCAAGAGTTTGGCTTTAAAAGATACCTTTTTAGGTTGTAGCATGAACATGATAAAGAATTCTGTGCACAGAACCTGTACATTTTGATTTCAACAGTTTTTTTAGAAGTTAGGAAGATTTCCATGCCTGAGCTGATGTTTCAGAAATATTTGTTTAAATTGAGCTATAATGACTGGATAAACAACCTTTGCAGGGGATAATTTAAATTTAATCTAGATACCAAGCCTTCTGTTTCGCTATACACCTTTCTTTTCTACCATTAGCATAAGAAATAAAGTTGGAATAAGACATTTCACATATTTAAAGGAGAAGGAGTTTCTTGTAGTCAGATTACACTAAGACCTAGTTTAGTGATATCCACTTAGTAGCTTAAGATCCTTGTAGCTAAGCAGAAAAGCAGAAAACTGCATGGGGAGCCCTTGCAAAAAAAATTCCTCTTGAATTAATTTCTGCCAGCTATGATTAAAGTGTGTGGTACTAGATGTGTCAGACACCATAGTTCTCTGCTTCATTTTACTCCTGGCCTTCTTGGCCCCTGCCACAATAAATCCAACAATGGTTACGCAGGAATTGCAGGTTACAGTTGCTACGGTTACTGTTGTCTGGTCAGATCGACATCATTACTCATCTAGTGAGCTGCCATGATAGCTACTGCTGATTTCCTTTGCTGGGAACACCGAAGATGTTTGACGCAAAGAGGATGAAAGTTCTTCAGATTGCTGTCATATCTCTTTCTAACTGCTATGAGAGAACCTGCTATTAGCATCATTGAAGTTGGTACCTCTTTAGCTGGCACAAGTTAACATGCTTTGTTTTCTGTTTTAAAAGTAGAACCAGTCAGAGGTGAGAATGAAAAAGATGGTGCTTGTAAGGGGCTGGAAGAACAACTTTAGATTTTCAATGTTTTTTTAAGCTGTTTTGTTTCATTACCACTATTATAATTGTATAGCATACTTAAATGCACAGTTCTGCTTGTATTCCTTCTAAAAATTCTAAGCAAGGATTTATTAGTAATTTTGGTAGATAAAAGGTTTTATCTATAATCATCTAATAATCCCCTTCGACAAAGCAAAGAGAATTCTGTTATGAAAACTCCTAGAGATGCCAAGCCTCATTATACTAAAGCTTCTACTACTTGTATTCCAAGTGGAAACAGGTGGTTTGGTGTTTAAAAATGCGATATACAAAAAGAATGCATTCTCAATTGTAGTAGGAAATATTATTGAATGGTTCTCTTCTTTGAAGTAGCTTGTTAGATGAGTTGCTACTAAACAAAAGCAGTAATTGGCAGGTTTCAGCTGTTACATATATGCTGTAATACTTCTAGTAAGGATTGTACTGAAAGGTGTAATCCTTACTAAAAGCATTAAGTGTGGTGCACAAGCAACAATCAGTTTTCAAAGAGGGGTATTTATATCAGAAAAGGATACAATATTATAACCTTTACTTACATGAAATGCAAGTTTAGTTTACTGTTAAGTTGTCTAATTGGAGCAAGTGCTTTCTCAAGCATTACTGAGATCATTTTAGTTTTTATGGCTTGTTCCTATGCATTTAAGCAACTGAGAAATGCTAACGAATTGCTTCAAAATCTGTACTTTAATCTTCTCTTAGAAGGAAATGGAAACAAATAAATCTTATGCTTCCATAATGCCAGTGTTGTGATTTTGATCTCTTTAAACCTCAAAGATATGGAAAGCTAGAATCTTGGGGTTTTTACCCTTCCTCCCACCCCCAGAATTAAGTCACTTCACATATAAATACTCTTACAAATAAAAGTTAGATAAGAATTGGCACTAATAGTCCAATGTTTTCAGTTGTTTATATTATTATAAACCACAGAGAAGACTAATTTTCTTTGCTAAATATTTATTTTGCAAAGCATTTGAAATAAACAACTAAAATTAAAAAACCTATAAAATTTCAGTTTTATGGTCATTTGTAGATGGGCAATCTTGTAATTTACAAAGTATTCATTTAAAATAAATTACATCTGCCTAGAGTAACAGTACACTAAGAGGGTTGTCTTCCTTTTTCTGGCAGTGGAAGAATACAATTATTGTAACTCTGTGCTAAACAATTCACTGACTTTAGTATATTAAGGTCTTGTAATTAGAATGCAGACCTAAAAATGAGCTGGGTCAATTAAGCTTGTAGACCCACTAACTATAGCTCACAAAAGCTATTTTTGTTGTAATATTGACCCACAGCTACAGAAGTGAGTAATTACTAATGACGTTGATGGGTATTGGAAATAATCTTTATTGCTTGAAATATGCCTATTAATGTGCATAACCAGTTTGTAGGGACTTCAGTAACTGAAGTGTGTATTCTCCAGAATATAAATACCTTGCAATGCACTAGTAACTTAAGGTCAACTGTTAGCTTTTGATACTTCTGTTTTAGCACTTGTTTGTGGGATGGAAGAATCAGAAGGCAGCTTTTTAAAAGATTGCCAAGACCAGTGTTGTTCCTCCACTGTCCACTTTGTACTTCATACTAGAAATGGGAAATAAATTGTCTTGTAATTACATTTCTCCTCTTGCCCCATTGCTTAGTTCATTCTGGAACTCCAATTCTACTTCTGTAAGGCTTTGATATTCAAGAATCAGTCACCCCTTAAAAGCAGTGAACAAAAAAGCTAGGACACTAGGACCTGGTTGCAGGACTAAGTTCATGAGTAAGGGACTGCAGGACAGGACTCTTAAATTTCTAGGGATGTTGAAAGTACTACAAAAAGATTGTTCAGTGCATTCTCTAGTCTTTCAAAAGTGTGAAAGCAAGAAGCTTACTGGAGCACTTGTTACAAAACTAATATCTATATCCTAATTAGGGTGACCAGATGTCCCAATTTTATAGGGACAGACCTGATATTTGGGGCTTTTTTATATGAGCTCCTATTATCCCCCACTTCCTGTCCCAATTTTTCACACTTGCTATTTGGTCATCCTCATCCTAATGGTGAGAAACAAAAAATACATAGCAATATGAATAACTATCTGCTTATGGCAATGTTGTGGGGATCTTGGCTGTACTTTCAAGGTTCATTCTAACTCCAGTAATATTCCCAATTTTAAATAAAGGGGTTAAAGCTTAAAATGGTGGTAGCTCTAAAATCAGAATGAACTTTTAAGTGTGCTCAGTGTAGTCCAAGATATCATTATTCAAAAATAAAGTACAGTGTATTTTCAGAACATGAGCGATTGTTTTGCTTTACTTGTATGTTGTATCCCTTTCTCTGCCCTTTGTTTGAGTGAATGTTCTTGTGTTTGGACAGCACCTAGCATAACATGGTTACTTACAGGAAATAAGTTAAAATATATGGAACTAAATATTAAGAAATCAATTACTTCACAGTTGAACATAGGCACTTGTGAAGTTAAAATGTTGGTCAATGCTATTGCATTCTTCATCTTGAAGCAAATATTTTTTCACTTGTGAAACAGAGTTTACCCAACTGTCATGTTGGGTTTTCAAAATTTTAGCTTGAGGTAATTGGGAGGAAATTGGCTTTTTAAATTTGCCCCTTACATTCTCTGGTCATGAAAACTTAAGTTTACATTTTTATGCAAGTAATGCTTCCTTTAGTAGTGGGATGAAACAGCAAGTTGGGCAGACTTTTGGGGCTGTAAACTAACCTCTGGTAATGGACAAATCTATTAAATCCTTATTATCTGAATAATCTACATTTTCAGCAGACAAGAAGCTATAGGGAGACTTCTAAATGTTGATTTTCATTATGGCAGACATTCCAATACAGTTTATAGTCACGCTTAACCTTAATTTGAAAACCACATTAAAAACAGCAAGTAAACAAAACTCGGCTTAGGGCTATTCTGTAACCTTAATTTGAAAACCATGTTTAAAAACGGAAAGCAAACAAATATGGCTTAAGGCCACTCTGCTGGTTTCAACATAAATGCTTCTGGTATTTGAAATTTCTTTTAGTATTTGATATTAACATTTAAATATGCCTATTGAAAAGATACAAGTTACATTTTAGATCTGCTTAGCAATTTAGTAAAAGCAAATTTTGAATTGCTTTATTTTAAATTGTACTAAATCAGTGAAGAGTTTTACTTAAAAACTGATGGCCTAATTATCTTAGTCTATTAGACAGTGTAGGTATGGTAAAAGTTGTGTGATGGGATGGTTGCTGTCAAAGCAGAATCTGAATATTGGCAGATTAAAAAAGTAGTTGAATACAATTTAGAGCAGTGTATTGCAGTTCTTCTTTGGCCACCTAAGCTATAGCCAATCTAATGGCTAGTCTGATTCAGTCACTGGGTTGTTTCTCCAGAGTTAACCTTGAAAGATTTACTAAACTATGTTATAGGAAATGTTTCAGGTAGCAGTTAGGTAGGAAACTGAATCTCAGGAAGTAATGAAAAGTAAAAAGACATGTTAGAGGAAATACCATTATTATATGGTACAGACCATGATGTAAAACATTTTACGAAGAGGACATCTGTAACTCTCAGCTTGCACTAGGTAGACATCGAAGTGTAGCCATGTCATCTTGATTAAAGTGAAAATAAAAGGAATAAATCAGGCCAGGGTGAAAATGAGAAAATATTTGAGCTTCACCCCATGATGGTAGGTTTCTTCTGCTGGTAGAAGATTAAAGCTCAAAGTAACTGAATAGCTGAGAAAAGTCCAAAGAAAGCTTGATTGCTTCCCCTCCAACAGTTCCAATTGATTGAAAAAAGCCTAATTTAAAGTTCTGTTTGTTCTATGTCTTAAACCATCAGAATTTTCTTTTAGAATAGGGGGAATGCTCTGGAAGAAAAAGAATCCAAGGATAAAAAGTCATTGCAGGCCAACAATTGTTCCTAATCCTCACAAAATGCTGAAGAAATTAAATTTATTCTTTATTGCTCAAAGTGTTACCTAGGTCACTGGGCGATGGGAAAATTGAACTGGAAGTCGAGTAGGCGCAATCTTTGTTTTGTGTCTAGATACTTAACCTTAGACATGACAAGGCATCTTAGAGTGTTGTGGGAACTTGGTTTAGGGTATTAACACCAGGACTCTTATTACTCTTGATTTATAATAGGCTATGCTGTCAGTAGATGAAAATGTTGTGTTTACATTTAAGTGTTAAATGATCATTTAATTAACACCTAAGGAAAAAAAACTTGTGAAATTCTTAGCAACTCTTACTGATGGTTTCCTTGGAGGTTTTAATATTCAAGTTACACTGTGATTCTTAGCTGTACTTTCATAAGCAAAGACACTTATGAACTTAGTCAAAAAAGACAGTTTAACCCCTGTTGACCCTTCATCCTAAATGTTGATTTATATAGCATTTTAAATGCAGTGCACCTATTTTAACAAAATGTTTCTCTAGTTAGAGCTTTTTATAAAAAAATTTCAATGTATATCAGTGTTTTAATAGAAAATTATACTATTCTGCATTTAGTAAATTTGCATTTTATAAAAGTTAAAATTCTTTAAAGCTTTAGTTTTACCCAACTTGTATTATCTAGTTAAAAAGATATATAGGAAAAAAAGGGGTTTGAAACAGTGTATTTTATTTTGATAGTAGCTAGTGTACGTTGAAATTTTCAAAAGAACTACAGGAAATTGGCAAGAGAAATAACATTAGCACAAAATTGTATATCCATTTAGCCGAACATAGCAGCTTTCATATATCCCATTGTATCATCAGAAAATCAAGGCTATCCAAATGCTTTAATTTGCTCTTGCTCCTTAATGCATTTTGCCATAATGTAGATCTACAAAGACTTTTGAATAACTTTTTCCATCCTAGAGCTAAACGTAGATGAAATGTACTGTGTTACAGAGTAGCTACTTTGCAACCGGAATATTTTTAAGACACCTTACACGCAGTGAGAACATTGCTATAGTTTTAGAGTAGTGTATTTTGGGCTAGCTTATCCTTCCTTTCATTCCTCCATTTATTTAAACCTGTCTTTCTAAAATAGTAGAAAATATTAATCCTTTACAAATGTGTTTTTAATGAAGTCATAGCTTCATTCCCTCACTGACCTAACACCTATTTTTTTCCTGGTCTTATGCTTGTCTCTCTCTATATTGTTGTAGTGTCTCAGAGCACCAGTAATGGACTTAAGACCCCATTGTGCTAGATGCTGTACAAAAAGTCTAAGGCCTGGTCTCTACCTGAAACTTAGGTTGATGTAGCTATGTCACTCAGGTATGTGAAAAACTCACACCCTCAGATGTAGTTAAGCCAGCCTAAGCCTGGTATAAATACTGCTAAGGTGACTGATTTTGTTCTTACTGATTTAGCTACTGCCTCCCGAGGGGGTACATTTATTACAGCAGTGGGGGGGGGGGGAGGAACCTTCTGCCTGCTGTACCAGGTGTCTGCGCTACAGCAGCATAAGCCGCAGCTGTGTCACTGTAGTGCTTGTAGGGTAGACAGAGCTCTAGTATAAAACAAGAGACATCAGATGGATCTAGACAGGTTGACTGGAGTACAAGGGAATGATGAGACAACATTGGTTGGCATGATAAGACTGAGGGTCCTCGGCACACCAACTGCCTAGCTGTTAAATTTTGTTATGAAGTCCTTTATGAATGCATAGTTATATGTGGGCTTGGGAAGCTTAGACTTCTGTTGACAAATAACTGTATATTTTCCCCTCCAAATAAAAATGATGCAATATGCACAGAAAGCTATTCCAAACAGGTGCACTCTGTCAGTGCTATCAGGGAATAAGATCCTAATAATATAAAATTTATATATAAAAACATGATCTTCCTTGTGAATACATTAAATTTACATATTTAAATTTAATGTGCAACAATCTGGATCTGGATCTTTCTAGCTATAGCAAACATTTGCCCATTAAAACTAAAGTACTTAGTGTAATCCATCAAAAATTCATTCAAAAAACTTGACAACTGTTTTCACCTGAGTGCCTATATAAAATGGATATAATTAATATGTATGTATATTATAGAACTCCAATTATATTGGCACATGAGCCAAGGGATGACTCAGAATAAAAGTGAGGCTAACGCAGCACAAAGCTTCATCACTTGTTTTTCTGCAGTCTAATCATGTTAGATATCACATGTATTAAATTTAGTGAATTTAGTTAAATAACATGAGGAAATAATTTAAATTTTCCATGTACGGGATGGATTTTAGTTGGGACCACTCTTAACTGTATGGGATTCAAATAATCTTGGTGTGGAGATTGCTGAAGACTAAATGAGCAGCAGCAATTAAAAAAAATAAAAAACACCTCTTGTCATATAAAGCCCCAAAATTGGTAAATATGGTGTGTGCAGTATTTGATCTCAAAGGACATAGCTAAAATAAGAGATGCAATGGTGAGTAATTGACTGTTTGCTAGATTCTGAAAAGTGCTCATGAGTAAGGGTATTGCAAGTTTGGTAGTATACTGGGGCATTTTTGGAGTGGGAGGGGAAAATGTATAATGGCTGGGCTGAGCATTTGTACTAATGGAAGAAGTCTGTTCATGTACTGGAACTCTTCCTCTCCACTGCAGCATTTTCCTAGATGTGGGTAACTTTTTGGGGGGTGGGGCGAGGGAAGGGGTTTCAGTAATTGGTCTGTTAGAAGGCTCTCAAGGCTGGATCCTATTGGCCCCTCATTTTGGAAAAGAGTATGAAAGATGGGCAGAATAATGGCTGGTATAGTGAGAGGTGATGAGTGTTCCTGCGAAATCTGTCCCATAATATAAGAATGAGCAAGCATTTGTTTTTTAAAAAAAGTTGAGAATGAATGTGAGAAGTAATTTGTAGAAAACTAACACAACTGAAAAGTTTTTATATGAATAAGGACCATTCTTTATAAACATAATTGATGAACACTGGACTCGATACAAATTCCTATGGTACCTCAGCTCAACATTTTGCATAATCCTTTGTTAACAGTTCTGAGTCATCCAGTCCCAGGCAAAATTAGCTAGTTCATAGAAATGGGAAAAGACTTCCTTTCTGCCCCCTACCTCTTTTTCCCTCGTGATAAATCCATTGAACAATTGGTTAGCTGCATTATGTTTTCTCTGAATTGTCTAGTTTTGCCCCTTGTCAGAAGCCAGGATGCTAGATTAGATTTCCTCCTCTAAATTTCGTACAAGTGCCAATTGCAAAACTGTCTGGGCACGATACAAAGTAGGGGTGTTTTTTAAGGAAACCGTCTTGGAAAAATAGCAACACATGGTAAAATCAATAGATCCCTGGGCTTTTCCCATCCTCTCTACCCCACTCAAAAAGAAACAAACTACTATTATTTCTGTAAAAGATGAGCCTATTTTGTGCCTGTTATTGTATGTTGTTAGACTCAAGCTCTGACCATAGGGGATGCAAATTCTGCACTAGAGTGCCTATCACAGACAATGCAGTGACAACTGAGTGAGGAAGGCAAGTCTCAGCCAAGATTCAAGCCACATGTGGCTTCATAGGATCTGTGCCAAGTTAAATTTTCACCTAGAAACAAAGGTGTTCTTCGTGCAGCAACTCAATAAAACAGGCAGCTACATGATGCACCAGTTGCAGGTTGCATCTGTTCTGGCACACAGGTAAACCACTGTAGAGGTCAGAAACTAGGATAATCTTGCACCGAAGTAGTAATCTCCTTGTCAGTGGTAGTATCCCAGGGCAAAGACATCCCTGGGAATCCCAGTAGCATTTTGAAATCCAAAACCATCCCCATTTATCTATCACTTGGGTATGCTACCCCATCCATAACTGCAAGATCATTTTTCAGCAGTATTAGCAAAATTACAGTTCCATACCAAGATCAAAAGCCAGATTAAACAGAACCAACAGACTCAAAATTCAACTACACTGTCATCTTTTCTCTAAAACATTATGCTAAATTAAAATCTACTGGGATATGAATATTTGTACCATAGCCCCAAAACAGAACTGTTAACAAAGGATTATGCAAAATGTTGAGCTGAGGTACCATAGGAATTTGTATCGAGTCCAGTGTTCATCAATTATGTTTATAAAGAATGGTCACAAATATGTAAACAGCACATTAATGAAGTTTGTAAATGATTATCTGGGAAGCATGGCTGGAGAAAATATATAAAGGGACTTACATCAGAAACATGCTAAATTGTACTAGAATTGGGGCATAAGTAGGGGAAATGCATGATTGATTTGAGGCAAAATCCAGACCAATACTTGATGAGAAGAGAAAAATCTAGCAAGCGGTAATAGTAAGATAATTACTCCAAGTCTACACTACACAGTTTTGTCAGCATAACTATCAGGCAAGGGTGTGAGTGGGGGAAAATATCCCCTAATTACGGTGGCAAATGCCCTCTTCTCCCCTTCCTCCCTCCCCCCACCCCTCCATGACCTGCAATGTGTGCAGATGTAGCTATACTGGCAAGAGTCCTTTTGCCAGTATTGTTTGCCATTTGGGGAGGTTTAATGATACCAACAAAATAACTTTTTGCCAGCATAAACTGCATCTTCACTGGGGGAGGGGGCTCTGTTGATATAAATATACTGGTATAGATGTATTGGAGAAGCCTAAGTAGTACAGACTAGCTTTAATGCAGCTTTGATCTGCATGCATAGTCAGATCTGATCCACTGATTAGAGATAGTTGAGAGTAAATAATTGGGTAGAAATTTTGAAGGATTTAAAATTGCTATGTATGCATAGCTTGACTAGGCAAAAACTGGGGAAGGGAGAAAATAAGTTTGGAGAAGAATATATATATGAATGACAGAGGTGTAATACAATGGAATTAGGCTGAATAATAGAAAAAACTTGACAATGCTCTCTGTTAGCTTGTGGAATAAATTCCCAAGTGGGAGGTAAGTGGTGGAAACACTGTCATTTGGTACATTTCAGTCTACTCTGGATAAAACTGTCCCAAAGCAAATAATCTTGTACTGACAAGTAGATGGAATTAAATAACATGCTAGCATAAACATTGTGGATTCACCAGATTGTCAACCACTAGAAACACTTCTGCTAGTTGAGATTTCTCAGATGTTCTCTTCTCCACTAAAGCTTTCTGTGCCACAAACTTAATCCATTATTGGTCTCATCCACCTTGTGTACTGGTGTAGGTCATCTTGATAATAAAGTGATCTATGAAGATGACTAGTAGGGAGAATGGCCTTTTTCAGTAAGGCAGCTTTTACGTTTGCCTCATTTATATAGTGTTTATGCCTGATGGTACAGTGAAAGTTTTGGTGAATAGAGCAGGCAGGTAGTGTTCATTTGGCAATAGTTTTCACACGTTCACTGAGCCTTGGACCTTAGAAATGGCTTTAAATTGAGTCCAGAACATTGGAGAGAAGAACTAGTGGGAACAATGCTGCTAGCTGAGTTCTGACATTGTACCACAATGTATATCTACCGCATGTACGCAAAATCAGAGCAGAGTTTTGGTAATATTTTGCATAGAGGAGTCTATTTCTTGTTGTGTAAGAAGCTCCAGTTGAGCATAATATAAATTTTTGCATACCTACCTAGGAGAGACTTTATGCTGACATTTTTACTTTATGCAGTTTTCTTTTTTCTTCATAAAAGAATTCAGCATTAAGTATGTAGCCACTTTAAGGACTGACAGAAAACAGCTTTAAATATTATATGGCTTGTATGCATTCTCAAATGCTTTCTTCTGAACAAATATAGACTAAATCACAAAAGAATAATTGCCAACACAGCAAACAATAGAAGATATTAAAATAGATACTTTTGTGGGTACTCAATTCAAGGGTTCGCCTATCCCTGTACCTTTGTATTCATGCAAACCTGATTTATGTACACATCAGAAACTTGGCACACGAATGCATATATATTTTTAAAAGTTTGGTCCCACATTTTCGATATTTGAGAATGGTGGTAATTTAACATGAAAATTCTACTGTCATGTTATTGACTGTACTTTTCTGAGGAGCAACAGTGAAGACATAATTTCATTTCAGTAACAAACTTTCTGAATAAAGACATTTTCTCAAGACAGTCACATCCATATTGAATTTGTCTAGAAGAAAATGTGAGAAATTATGTATATCCATTAAAATTGCTTTCTCTCAGTCATAGGTTAGAGAGCTATGTACTTAGATTGGAGCACTCTCATTTTGAAGAAAAGCATAGTTAGAAATTGTAAAAGGTCTGTTTTCCACTGCACAGGCATGTAGAGTTCTTTATATACTTAGATGGTTGAGAATGGAATCTGTAAAATGGCTTTTTGTACCATAATCTGATTCAACTCTTACTTTTTTCATGATTCTGTCTGTAGATCAACTTGTTTTGTTAAATGTCTTCAGTGTTTAAACTGTTCCTTTGTTCATTTTACTTATCCTCTCACAAGCATGTTTTGTGCTGGCTGTCTAATAAAAAGACGGCTTCCCAGTCAGTTGTTCTTATTCAATGTAATATTAGACCATAATCGTTGTGATCAATGAAGTCCAGTCAGCCTGTGTGTAAATTTTACGAATCTGAAATGCAGAACAGAGAAATGGAAAGCTGTGGGTTTATATGAGTGAGCCTGCACTACTACTGCTTCCAGTCAATTATTGGCCCCCTTTGCTTAAGTGGGTCTGGAAGCCGCTGACACCAAAATCCAATTGCATGCAGACGAGTTCTGAAACTGCTTATTTAAAAAAATAAGCAAGGAGATGGAGGACTTCGACAGCAAAAACTAAATACTGACACAGTAGCTCAGTCCTTCCCCCCCCCCCAACTCTGGGGGTACCCAAGGTATCCCCTTGCCCCCGAGATCTCTAATCTCACTGGTGGTGCCCATAAAGTCAACACACTCATCTGGTGAGGTGCCTTGCTCCTCTGGTTGCTGCTCAGTCTGGACGACTGACCTGTTTGGGTATGTTGCTGCTCAGCTACTTGGCCTTAAAGTCGTGTGTGCCCCAAGGGAAGTTGAAGTCCAAAGTGCTCACCAGCTCTCTGTCTAGCAGTGACCACCATAGTACCATTCCACAGGCTCTCTCACATGCACTCAGAGCAACACAGCCCTTCTTTCCACTGATACCCTCTTCTGCTCTCCCTGCAACAGCCAAGATGGTGCACTGACCCTCCGGCACCTACCCATTATCATGGAATCTTGGCTTCTTGCCCTCCAGGCTTTTGATTCTCCAGAACTCATACTTAGGTGCCATCTGTTGGCTTATTACAGAGGGTATAGTTAAAATACTAGGCTCTGGTAGAATGTCTTTCCTCTGTGGGGATTACCACGTTAAGGGCTTGTCTACAGTACCATGCGGGATCAATCTAAGACACAACTTCAGCTACGTGAATAACTTAGCTAAAGTCGATGTACTTAGATCTACAGACCACAATGTCTTCACTGCAGTAAGTAGACAGCTGATGCTCTCCCATCGACTCAGCTTGTGCTTCTTGTTCTGGTGGAGTACGGGAGTCAACGGGAGAGCGCATAGTGGTCTATTATCACATCTATACTAGATGTGATAAATCGACCCCTGCTGGATCATTTGTTACTCGCCGATCCGGTAGGTAGTGTAGACAAACCCATACTCAGGCATAGAAGGGGCTAATCCTTCAAAGGTGGAAGGCATAGGCCTTAACCTACAAAGAGGAAATATAATCCCCTCCTGGACTCACCGAGGCAGGTATTTTAAATAGAAAGGGTATTTTAGTAGTCACAGGATCCTTTGGAAGGAAGAAGGAATTGTTCATTTTCCCTCCACCCAGAAGAAGAAACATGAAGGCTGAGAAACTGAATGCTTTATCCCTGCAAGGAGGCTCTAGTACTCAACAGGCACTCAAGTGTTTATTTTCTACCTTCATTTTGGTGACCCATGGCTGATGTGCTTGCTAAGGTCAGAGTGGGAACTCTTTCCCCTTTAAATCAAACTGAGGAAAACCATCGTCCCTATTTTTGTGTAAGCTAGTTTTGAGTGGAGACACTGCATGCAGAAAGGCATGTGCAACAGAGATGGTGGTTCAACTGAATAATTAAAACAAACTTGAGAAATGTTTTAGTTTAAACTGAGTATGTTAAGAGAGATTGAGAATGTTCTGAATTTGGTTAGTTTCTTACCCAACAGAGGGAGATATTGTAGAACCAAAAATCAAACTATGACTGGAATAATTTTGTCTCATCCTGTACTACATTGTGTTTTGGGTAGCTTCAGCAGCAATGCCCTAATGATCTGTAATGTTTAGATAAAGTTGCATTAGTTAAAACTCCAGATATGTGGATTTTTTGGGAAAGTTTTGGAAGTATGATTAACTCCAGTTGTTAATGTTTTTATGAATGATGGATTGCAAATGTTTTGGCTGACTTGTTTTGAATCATGCATGATTAGATTGATTTTTGGTTGAAGATTAGAGATGGAAGTCTGTAGAGGTTGACTTCACCATGTGTGAACTGTGAAGGAAAAATATGTAAATATCCATTTGCACTCAAGTTCTATGCATAATTGATACTGTGAAATAAAGTCTAGTTAGTGTTTGAACACATGGGGATTTCTTAAAATACACTCTGCCATGAAGGGAAAATGTGATAATGACTTGATGATGATGATGAGTGTCTGCTGTTACAGGTCCAGTGAGATGCAAGTGCCAACAACAGTCTGCACACTAAAAGCCAAATTGTAATGAAGGAATTTGGCAGCTTTGATGCCTTTATGTGGATATATTGCCATGGCTATGAAGATAAATAGTTCCATAGTGGAAACAGTAACAAATATTTAGTCACTTCCAAGCAGATTAAAAATGAATAAGTGGCATGCTTGATTAAAAAAAAAAAAAAAAAGCTAAAGAGGAAATGGAAACATATTCTTAGGATGTGACTTAAATTGAATCTGGTATACTAATGTTTTGTTACCATCTATGCAGTAGATATTGTGATGGAAAGGAAGTGAATTGTTCCTTTGTACTTGGGAATGAACTTTCATTCTTTATCGTGTCAATAGAAACTGTAGCTTAGACTGACTTGTACATAAGGCTTTTTGAACTGCAATCACAGTGATAGATTTTTAAAAGAAATCAAATGTGTTTTGGTGCATGTACCATAGCCATAGGCTGGATGTGCATTTTAAAATCTTTGTAAATGTGTACAGCCTCTGATAAAAATCTTAACATATTGATTTCCCTCCTCCAGCATAAGTAGCTGTTGCAAATTTTCCATAGAGCCTTGTGGATAATAGGCTATTCTTCAGTACCAACTAGCAGAAAGATGAATCATAAGATTTCAGATGTATTCTCAAGGGAAGGGTCCACTTTGTATATGTTTTGGTGGTCGGATGCCAGCACTACTTAGCTCTGGATACTAATTTAGTCAAACTTTTTAAAATTTTGGTTCTAATATTTTACCACAGCAAGTGTCTATATATCCTTGTAACTAGCAGGACTGGTCGTCTTTTAGATCAGTTTATAGGAACTTCTCAGAAACCAGATTTTAAGGTAGAGGAAAAGACTTCTCAGTGCAGGAGGGTCCTTACTTTTATGTGGTGTTTCCTGTTTTGATAGCGCTTTTTCCCATTTGTTGAGATGAACAACTACTGAGTTGTTTGTCTAATGAACCAGCAATGCATATGTGACAACCAGAGAGTATAAAGAACTGCTTTGACTCCATTCTTTAGATATGCTATGCAACTTCTTTCGTGGACTAGATTCCCTGGATAGATCGGGGTCCACCCAGGGCGGCTTCCCACCAATTTTGTACGAATATCTGTGGTGAGCCTTGGCCACAAGGAGTTGGCAGGCTTGCTGCTGCCAACAGGTTATCTGGAGGGATCCTTCTACCAGAGGTGAATTGCCCTTGTTGTTGGGGGAGAGGAAATGAAGTCTGATTCAACTGTGGCACAAATAAGTGGTTCATGATCCTGGAATGAAATCTGAACTGTAGAATTGGTTCAGTTATGGGGATATCAGACCTATCATCCTGAAGACTGAAAGGGCATCCTGGTTAGAATCTCAAAGTGATAGGATAGAACGAGATTTTTTTCTCTTCCCCCTCTTCTTTCACTTATAGGTCACTGAAAGGTGTAATCATACAATCACAGAAATATAAGGCTGGAAGAGATCTTGACAGGTGAGTTAGTCCACCTCCCCACCCCCGCTTTGAGACAGGATGAAGTACACTAGACCATCTCTGACATCATAAAAACCTCCAATGATGGGGATTCCATAAGTTCTCTGGTAGCCTATTCCAGTACTTCACTATCCTTACAGTTAGAAAGCTTTTCCTAATATGTAACCTCAATCTCCCTTGCTGAAGATTAAATCCATTACTACTTGTCCTACCTTCAGCTAACATGAAGAAAAATTTCACTGTTTTCTTTATAATAGCCCTTAACATATTTAAAGATTATCAGGTCCCCTACCCCTTTTTTTTTCCCCTCAGACTAAACATGCCCAGTTTTTCCTAACCTTTCCTCATAGGTCATGTTTTCTAGACCTTTTATTTTTTTGTTGTCTGGACCTCTCCAGTTTGTCCGTATGTTTCATAAACTGTGCCACCCAAAACTGTGCACATAGCAGTGCTGAATAGAACAGAACAATTATCCCCCTCTGCTTAAATATAACACTCCAGTTAATACACAGCAAATATTTGCTGGTTTTGCAGCTGCATCACATTGACTTATATTCACTTTATGATTTACTATAACCGCAAGATAATTTTCAGCATGTACACTGTTTTTTTAAAAAGTGAATTTATAGTTCTGTTTTAAACTATAGTGTCCCCAGGGAGTGAGCTTGGCTTCTGTGGTGCTAGTTTTCACATCAAGATGGTAGAAATCACGCTTTGCAGTTTTTTGCTTGGCTATAAGCAGTACTACCTGCCTATCCAGTTATTCCCCATTTTATATTTGTGCATTTGATTTTTCCTTCCTAATTATAGTACTTTGAACTGTCTATACTGCATTTCATTTTGATGCTTTCAGACTAGTTCTCCGATTCAGTTTTAGAAAGTGCTTGCAAGTTCTCCCAGCTTGATGCAATCCACAAACTTTATAAACATAGTCTCCACTCCATTATCCAAGTCATTAATGAAATTACTGAACAATACTGGACTAGAACACTAGATGTGTTTACTCAGTTTGACAAATTTGATAACTACTCTTTGAGAAAATTTTTTCAACTAGTTGTGCACCCACTTTATTATAATTTCATCTTGACCAGAAGTTAGATATTTTTAAATCAATAGGCCCAGATAATTTGTATCCAAGAGTTGAGCTGACTGGGGAGCTTGTTGGACCATGAATGTTGATTTTTTTTTTTCCAATAAGCCCTAGAGCACAAGGGAAGTTCCAGAAAACTGGAAGAGCTAATATTATGTAAATTTTGAAAGGTAAACAAGATGAGCTGGAAAACTATAGGCCTGTCAGTCTGACATTGATTCTGTGCAAGACACTGGAGTGGCTGATACAGGACCTGATTAATAAAGAATTGAAGGAGGATAACGTAATTTAATGCCAATCTGTATGGGTTTATGGAAAACAGATTCTGCCAAATTAACTTGACTTTTTTGAGATTATGAATTAGGTTGATAACAGTAATAGTGTGACATAATATACTTATTTTTATAACACATCTGACTGGGCATCACATGAGATTTTGATTCACAAAACTAGAAATTTATAAACTTTACGTGGCACAACATTAAATGGATTAAAAACTGCCTAACTGATAGGTCTCTATATGTAATTGTAAATGGAGAATCATCCAGCAGTGTGTTTCTAGTGGGATCCTGCAGGTTTCTTGATTCTGTGCTATTTAACATTTTTATCAGTGATCTGGAAGAAAACATAAAATCATCATGGATAAAGTGTGCAGGTGATTCAAAAGCTGGGGGAATGGTAAATTGTGAACAGGGACAGGTCAATGTCTGAGTGATCTGGATTGCTTGTTAAACAGTACAAGAAAACTGCATTTTTAATATAGCTAACTGTAAACATGTCTATAGCTAGACCAAAGAATGTAGGCCTTATTTAAAAGATGAGATTCTTTCCTAGGAAGCAGTGTTTCTGAAAAAGAACTTGGAGTTGTGAAGAATTAGCTGAAAGTGAGCTCCCAGTGTGAGGATGTGGTGAAAAGGAGCTGTTGTGATCCTTAATGCATAAATAAGGAAATACCAGATAGATGTAGAGAGGTTATTTAAATTTCTGTATTTGGCACTAGTGTCCAGTTCTGGTGCCCACAATTCAGGAAGGATGTTGATAACTTGGAGATAGTTCAGAGAAAAGCTACAATATTGATTAATAGCTTAGAAAACGTGCCTTCTAGAAATAGACTCAAATAGCGCAGTGCTTTTAGTGTAACAAAAAGAAGGTTGAAGGGTGACTTGATTACAATATATAAGTTTCTACAAGGGGAATAAATATTTAATAATGGGCTCTCCTGTCTAGCAGGGAAAGGTATAAAATGATCCAATAGCTGGAAGCTGAAGCTAAACAAATTCAGATTGGGAATTGGGGGGGTAAGTTTGTTTTTGTTTTTTGTTTTTTTTAAAAAGTAAATAACCATTGTAACAGTTTACCAGAGGTAATGGTGGATTAATTTTTAATTCAAGTGAATGTTTTCCAAAAAATATTCTCTAGGAACTATGTTGGAGAAAGTTTATGGCCTTTTAAACAGGAGTTCAAACTAGATGATCAGTGGTCCTTCCTTGGAATATATGAACCTGGAGAGGAGAATGCTCCAACCTGAGCAGTCTTGAAAATTGCTGATGTGCCTGGAGGCTGAGGGCGACACATTTTTCCCACTGATAGAAGCAAGAATCTCCATCTTCAAATTGCCAGCTCTGGCCTTAGGGATTCCATTTTGAATCTGAGCTATGTGGATTGATTGATAAAAATGATATGCTGGGAATTGGTGCTTGATATCCCTGATGAATGATGGTCTGGGTGATCTTTGATTTATTTTATTTTTCTGGGCAGGATGGAGGAGTCAAAGGAAATGTTCTAATTTCTTAAGTTCAAGTAAATCTCTTTGACAAACCTTTCCCACAGTTAGGCAACACGTCACCCTATTTTTTCCTCACCTCTTGACAAAAGCTGTCCTTGGACGGAGAAGCCATGGTTGACTTCTAGGATGGTATTATTGAGATCAGAGCCTTTTGGGGGTCTTCTAGAGTCTGATGTGGCAGAGAATAGACAGGACTCTCTTGTAATAAACGTAAATGGGATTCCACATTGAGACTGGACACAGATTTGTAGCTCTCTCTGCATCTCTAGGTCCTTTACTAGCTCAGCTTATGTTGCCACACATGATATCCTAAAGTCATGATTTAGATTCCCCTTCATGGAAGGGACTGCACACTACACTACTGGTGCACAGATCCACATGGTCTGAATTGATTGGACTAGAAACTCCTGTATGCTGATACTACGTCTTGTTATCTTTGACAAGTTAGTTGACCTTCTTTTCCAGTTGCTGAAAATGGGGATAATTTCTGGGGGTTGTTATGCAGGATACACAATACTTGTAAAACCTTTAAAGATGAAAAGGCTGTATATTCTTAGTCATTACTGAATAATTCTGAGTGGTGAAGACTCTTCCTCTAGCTATAGAGAGGCAGCATCCAGAGTGCAGTTATTCAGGGATGCTACAGTTTTCTCTCATCTGCCAGGTTCTTCAGATGTTTTGGGTTCTGCTAAGTCTCAAGTTTGGTGCAGACTTTTTTCAGGGAATGCTAGCCAGCCAAACTTGTAATCAAAGTTATAGGACTCGGAGTAGGGGCTAGAGGAACCCATATTTCCCTCCATGACTTTGAGATATGGCTTGTGACAATCAGTTAAATTAATAATACAGGAGACTTGGATTTAAATTCTTCTTACATTTTCTGGCATCTGGAGGTGCTTTGTGCTGGGTGGAATCCATAAAGCAGAAGCTTGCATACAAAGGGATGGAAAACAATTTAATGGATAAATTCACAGTGGCAACAATTTGTGGTGACACTTTCCACTTACATAAACTTGTCAATAGCAAGAGGGAAGTCCTGTTTAGTCGTTCTCTTTCCAGCCTTTAGTTATCACCTATACCAGATGCTTGGATGAAATGAAAGCCTTCCCCCCCCCTTTGGTTTCTTAAGAGAAATGTTCCATTTTTTTGGTCTTGTTTTTTGCTTCACTGTCTTCTGGGTCTGGCATGACCTTGCTGCACTGGTGACCAATTTAATCAGGAAGGCAGTCTCCTTTGCGCTGAATGTCAGATCTTCTCAGTCCTCTTCGGAGGAGAATGAGAAGACTCTGGCCTTCTTCCCTTTGTCCTCCATCTTGCATCCTTGGTGCAGAATCCAGGTTCACAATCTTCCCAGGGTTTCTGTGTCATGAAAGTCTGTGGAGTATTTTTCCTTTGGGGAGAGTTGAGTGAGAAGGTGGGTGGGATGGAAGTGAAATTACTTGATCTCTTTAAAGTTCTGCAGTTTAACTAAAGAAATAATTAAGCACTCTATTGGGTTTTTAATAAATGGCTTCTAGAAATGGAAGAGGTACTTTTTAAATATAAACATATGTTGTTTCAATAAGTGACTGGAAGCTTACTTTTGAACATGTAACTTTTCCAGTTGCAGAAGCGTAACCGTGACATTACTTTTTCCCTGTGCATATTAGTGTCTTTAATTTAGTAGTTTTGCAAAATGTGTCCATCATTGTGTTAAAAAATTTAATTACTGCAGTTGGTGAAACAGCTTCCAAATACAAGGGGTATTTGTAGAGAGCTGTGTGGATTGACAGGGTAAACAGTCCCACTCTGTTCCGATATCCCATGCTGGGATGCAATGCTACAGATACCATGTAAGCCTCAGGAAATAGTCACAATCCAGTTTTTATTAAGCTCTCAGTGCCAATGTATGTTGACGTTATTGTTAATTAGTAAACTAAATGCACAACTGTTTCCCCCTCCTCCCCTTTCTTAAAGGCTGTGTTGTTGGGTTGCTGCCTTATACATTACTGAAACCCTATAAACCTAATACAGATGTGTTATATGTAATAATGCTATTTACATCTATTAGCAGCAACCACACTCATAGATAGATTTTCTACTTTCTGAACTCTGACACTCTGTTATCAGTTATGTACTGGAATTGGTATTGTTGCTGACCACTTTGTTTTCCTCTTTCAGTTTATGTGCAAAATAAGTGCTCATCTAGAGCTCTAGGTGTCTTTGCTATGTATCTCAAACAATAAATAATTAGTAGAATCAGCAGCCACTTCCTGACCTGAAAACCAATAAGTGCCAGCCAGAAAATAACCATGAAAGTCAAACAGTTGCCTGCACTACCCAAATCTACCAGGCCTCACTGCACCCCCCAGCCTTGAAAAAAGACTGGAAAAATAGATGAGCTTATCTGTATATCATGAACGTCTCCAAATTTGGGCTATTTTGTACCAAGGGGATGATGTGGGTGAATTTCAGGGTCAAGGCACCTCAGGGCAAATGGTCTACTCTGAATCTTGAATATCTCAACTGATGGTAACTGGCACTCCAACAGAGAGATGTGATAGCTCAGAAAAATAGGTCTCAAATATTTAGAATTTTGTGCATTTTTTGTCTAATAATTGAACCTCCACTTGAAAAACAGTAGGCAGCTATTGAGGACCTGGACCACTAGTATATGTTGTGGCAAAGCTGTGACCTTGTCCTTGTGGGTCCCACTCTTCCAGGCAGTTTATGCTAGACTCAGAGGCTCACTGCAACCCTCCACATAGCCCTTCTCTCTCTAGGCACAACGCTGGAGGATCAGGCAGCTGCTGAGTTCCCCACCTTCCTGGGGCGGTGGGGCTTAGCCTCTGGGCTTCAAGCCAGGGGTAGTGGGGTAGCAGACTCTGGCCACGGGGCTTCAGGCTCCAGCCACACTGCTTTGGGCTCCATCTACCGGCCGTGGGGCTTCAAGCTCTCGAAGTGGGGCTTCAGGCCACAACTTTCTGCTCCCAACCAATCCCCCGCTGCCTCTCCTGAACCTCCATCCAGGGCTTAATTTGTTCCTGGGCTTGCCAGGGCTAAGTAAGGCTGCTGTGAAAAGTGATATTTGTATGTTTGTTGTAAAAAGTAATATTAACAGTTACTAGCTAGCAATAAATTACGCTGACTTGGACATGTGTATATGTGCGTATTTATTTGTTCTTAAAGTTAATTCAGTATTTAGGAAAAATTGTCAGAGTAGCCACCTGCAAGCCACACTGAGGACACCAACTAATTTGTCCTGAGAACCCCTGCATTAGATGGAGGATAAATGAGAAAACCAAAAGAATGTTGTGAGATTTAGTGAGTAGAAGAAAGGAGACACAAATGAAACTAAATGATTTATATAGGGAAAATAATAGAAATTTGATTGAATTACAATTAAATAGGGTACTCAATTGTTCATTTAATTGCAGGGTTATTGGCACTGAGTTTGGGAGCTCAGGTATTTTTAATCTGGGTTAGTAAATGACAGGTAAATTCTTCCAGCATTTTTGTTATCAAACTTCCTTTTGACTGAAAATTAAAGCCTATTCTAAAATAACCATGTAGTATATGTCATTGTATTTCCTTCAGTAACTCCTCTTCTGATATATAAATATCCACTTACTCAGAGTCCAAGAAGTCTTTGATTTCCAAGAAGAAGCCTCTAGACAATCTCTTGGTTTAGGTTTTGCCCCCTACAACTTTTCAGTTTGGTGCAAACTTCACATCCATTTTCATGTCTCTAGGGTTTATAATGTTCACCTATTTTGAAGATGTCTCAAGTTTAGATATTTTAAAGATGACAGAAAAAGGGATTATAAATTATAGATACAGAAATTGAGAACCTAATCATCACAAAGAGTAAAATCCTCACATGTTAATCTGGAGCCCAGATTGGAACACACCTTGGTAATTTTCAACTTCATGGAGAATCTTGTGCATAAGAATGAAGCTGCAAGTATTAATGGCTGTGTTGAACACCAGGCCAAGTGGATGGATTAGGATCGCCTGCTACTTAAATTGGAAGCTAGATGAGTAGACTATTTAAAAGTCCAACAGAGTCCATGATGAAACTACGGTACTTTACTTTCTAATTAATAGAATTAAATTGTCTGATTTTATACCCTCCCCCCTCATGCTATTGTCTGAATGAAGTCATTTGTTTTAATCTTTTAATCTAATTGTACAGTATTCTAACTCCTGTTTCTAAACGTAATGTATTTTTGTGGCACATCACTCTTTTTAATCCATTCAAGCTAATTTTGCTTCCATTGCATAAAATCTGTATTTGTGAATGGAAGAAAGGAATACAAAGAATCAAGTAGGTTTTTTTTAAAATCCATTCAAAAATTTAGAAAATAGTGTACCATCACTGTCTTAATCCTATTAAAAGCAGCAGAGAATCCTGTGGCACCTTATAGACTAACATAAGCGTGAGCTTTCATGGGTGAATACCCACTTCGTCAGATACTTAATCCTATTAGTTTTGTTTACCTTAACATTGCTCTAACATTTTGTGATTTTTTTGTTACAAGCAACTTACATCCAAACAAAAAAGATGTGGTATGTAATGAGTGGGTACTTCTCTGCTCTGTAATATGTATTTTAGCTGTTTTGTGGAGAATAGTTGTAATATAGAATCTATTGTTGATTTGCTGATGCTCTTCTTTGCTGTAAATGTGCTTTCACATCCCTACATTTTTATTTCTGTTGGAAAAATTGCCTTTCAGGGTTGTGTAAAATATATTCTTATAATGGGAAATAAAAGTTTTTAGAAATAACAGGCATTGGATTCTGAAGGAGTAGATAATGTCAAAGTGAGAAGATGATTATAAGATACCATTAGGGGTGTGGGGGGGAGTATATGCCTCAGTTCAGAAAAACAGGAAACATGGAAAGTTGGGAACTGTACATATAGTAACAAGCTACTGTTCTTGATTAAAGATTTGTTGAGCTGGGAACTGCTACAATCATAAACTTTTCTGTTGGTGGGGGGAAAAAATGGATTTAGTTTTTCCAAATAACAAACTAAGAGCACCCCAGTTTATATTGACTTCAAGGGAATTTGGGCGGCTGCCCAACTCACAAAAGGGGTAGACAGAATGCTTCCAAACACTGCTCAGAGACTGAAAATTTATGGGACTTAAAAATATGAAAGACATGCAAAGATAGACAGGGATGACAGACTGGTTTGTGCACAAAGCAATGTCTAATGGCACAGGACACATTCTGATTCAGAACTACACATGTATTCAGGTGCTTGCTTGAGGACAGCAAGTTTGGCAGCTTTGTTCTTAGTACCTAGTGATAGCTATTCACATTTCCTATTTAATCGTAGTTCTTTTTATGAACATAAAATAATTTAATTGTAACATTTCTTAAAGCTATAAAAGAAATATAGCAAGTGGAATCCAAGTTGAAAATCTACAAGTGTATTCAAGAACATAAATGTTCAGTAGGATTTTAATATGAAAATACAAGGTTATTTCTAGTGTTTGAATTTTGTACTCACATGTTTTTAACTTTTTCCGTGGAAAAACACTTTATATAATCTTTCGAACCATACTTGCAACAGACGTAGTGCTGTTTAATATTTAAAGTATGTGGAGATTTGCAGCTGAACTTCAGTTATACAGGATTATTCTAAATTATACCATTCTTAGGTGAACATAACTACCACTAAGGGTTAATGACCGAGCATTTTATAAGCAAGGTGAAGAGAACACCATAGATAATTAACTTTCAAACAAGTTTGAAAGATGTTTTAGGTGTAGCACTGTGGCCACCACAACCACCCTTGGGGCATAAGCCTATGGGACAGTAAGTACCCTGAAATCACTAGAGGCACTGTCCTGGAGGGTGCAGGAAGGACAAGACTCTAGAGTGTAGTTTAACTAGCCTGCAACTCTAAAGTAACATATCTGGAACTATCTGGCGATAACTCATCCAGTGCAGGCTATCCATCTTTAGTAATTTGTTCCATCTGGTGAACCCTGGCTGGGACCTCACTGCTGTCCACTTGTTAATAGGGTAGGGAAGAAGGGTTTGTTTCCTCACCACACTAGATATTATGAGCCCCAATTCCATCCCATGTCTTTTTTTTTAAGTAGATGCTTTCTTGTAATCCTCTACCGATTCTAGTTTATCAGGAAACTGAACCCTCTATTGAATATCTTGTATTGTGTACATGCCAAGTTGGGACATGAATTTCATAACCTAACATCCACCACTCCCTGGGCTGCTGAAAGAAAGGCAGCAAAAACAAACAAAAAACCCACCAACACACCATACTGCCAGGTCAACCATGCAGTGAGGGAAAAATTCCTTCCCAGCCCTCAAAGGCAAAGTAGCATGATGTACACAGCAAGGCCTCCACTCCCAGTTCTACTCTAATCTCAAAAAGGGAACTTTTCTTCTAGCATAGAATGGTGTCTCTAGGCAGGGTGAAGGGCTTCTTATGCCCTCCCCTTGGGTGTGAGGGAGCCAAGAGACTTACGTTGCAGAAATCAGCCACAGTGCTCATCTTTTCCAGGCCACAAGAGGGCAGGAGCACAATTCTTAAAGGGGCTAAGAGTTTTCTTCCCATGCTCATCTGGAAAAAGCTTCCCTGCCCCAACTTCCTGAGGTTGTGGGGAGGCAATGTTTGTGATCAAAGACATTTCTCTAGTGTGTAGCTCCAATGTCGTTTTACCCCAAAATAGAATGGTCAACTTTTTTTTTTCTAGTTTGAGATGCAAAAATATGAGCAACCTAACATTTTCACCATCTGCTTTAAAAGCACAGGGTCTGGTTCTGTTCTACTACTACAACTCCTTTGAGGTCCATGGAGTTAGTCTGAAGTCAGTCCAAAATTTATTATTCCTTAAAGTATGTTAAAATATTATCAGTGGAGTGAAGAAATTGAAATCCTTGTATTCATCACTAAGGATGATATATATATAGCAGAACTTTCCTTACAAACCTGAGTATTTTGAAGGTGAAGTACTGTTTAGTTTAACAATGAAATATAACTAAAACTGATTTTTCTGTTATCTTGGAACATTGTGTAAACTAGTTTATAGAAGAGAGCTCAATTATTAACAGATGTAACTAACTGTTCTTAATGTAATAAAATAACTACTGTTTCACTCATTACTGCTGTGAAAAGCTACAAAATAACACCTTGGCAACAGATAAAAATCCTATTGCAGAAGCTATGGTGAAGATAGACAGCCTTGCACTCTGTTCATCAAATCACTTACTTTGACAGGTAAAACAATCTTAAACAAAGAAAAGTACATTTGTATGCATAGTAGTGCTGGTCAATTTCAAACGTTTTGAAATTCTAAAGGGGGGAATGGATAATTTTTCCCCTTCTATTTCTCAGCTAGCTCTAATGCACCACAATTTACTAAAGATTAGAAATGTCTTTTGCTATGTTCTGTCTTTTGGTATAACTGGAAAAAACCATCCTCTTAAGTGGATACATTGTGCCACTATTTGTGTATTATAAGGTGGTTTTTTTTAATATTCATTTTGTAGAGGTCATACTAGGTCAGATGGACTCTTTACATAAAGAATATTTAAAACAGGTCCAGGAATTCTAGGCATTAGCATAGGCATGATCTCCTAAAATCTAAGCTAGCACAAATCTGTTAGTAAGGATTTCTTTTTTTAAGGAAACTGCCTCTGTTACTCCCATGTTTAATATCAGTTGGCCTTTGGAATATACTGTCATAAGTAGATAGGTAAGGGTTAATTTTCTTTTACCTGTAAAGGGTGACAAAAGGGGGAACCAAACACCTGACCAGAGGACCAATCAGAGACCTGGATTTTTTTTAAGAGTCTGGGAGGGAACTGGAAACTCGGGGTCTTTTTGTTTTCCTCGGGCTATGAGTAAACAAGCTCCTCTAACTCCATTCTTCTCAATATGCTTCATCAAGTTGTTGAGTACAAAGGAAACAAAGTAATCAGCTGTGATGTGCTTTGATTTGTACTTTACATGGATGTTGATTTGCTGACTGGTTTAATTTGGGCTATTTTTTAATCCAGACTGTTTATTATATTTTCTTATAACTAAGAGCCTATATTGATCTCTTAATGCCGTATTATTGTTCTGTATCTTTCTTCTTTATATAAAGTTTTCTTTTTAAACTTGTGGAAGTTCTTTTCCCGTGAGGCAAGGGAGAGGAATTTCTGTGCCCGGAATTCTGTTACATCTGTGACAGGCTAGGGAGGGCGGGAAATTATGGGGAAAGAAAGAGAGCGAGAATCAGCTCTGTTCCCTGGATGCTTAAAGGCGGTTCTTTGGGAGACGCGAGACCCGTTTCTTGTATTGTGATGTAAAGAGATTGTATCATTCCCCTCAGCTTGCTCAGAGCGGAACAACGGAGAGAGAGGGAGAAGGGAGGGGAGATCATTCCCTTGCCGGTAGACTCATACTTCTGAGTCTTGGGGGTATTTTCAGGGGAAGTTGGGGAGACCAGGGAGGGGGTCCCCCCAAGGAATTTGGGGAACCCAGGCTGATAGTAGCCTCAATACTATCTGGTGGCAGCGAAATAAGATCCAAGCTGGGTATAAGCTTGGGGAGGTTCACAATAAGCACCCAGATTTTGTACGCTAAAGTCCAGATTTGGGACAGAGTTTACCACATATACGTCTCAGCCTTACTTTAAAATGGCACTTCCAGATAACATATTATATTGCAGTGAAGACCTTGCAAGCTATTTTGACTTTGTAAAAAAAACAAAACAAAACTCAGTTTTGTCACATAAACTACTTTTTTTATGAGACTCCCGTTACTATTCCTCAGACTCTTTCACTATAGTACTGATCAGTCTGTTGTTCTCTTCCAAGTAGTTTTGGTGTTAAGACATTTCACATCACCAGTTGTCTGTCTTAGGTTATTTATGTATTTCAGAACAAAAAGAATTTGGAACCTGCCAACTTCTATTGAGTGAAACAGTGTTTTCTTGAAAATTTGGCGGGTTATCTTCAAAGACGTACTCATTTCTTGTACTACTTTCACTATTGTCATCTATATCCCTTTCACCTTTGGTGTGGTCTACATCTTTCTATGACATTGTGTCCCCATTTAGACTTAAGGTCTTTAGGACTCTAAAATTGAGCTTCATGTGGCATGCAACATCTCAGCTGGATCTGAAACGTGTGATAGCTACACACAACAGCATAACTTAAAGACTAACTTAAGGTAACCTTTCCTTTTGTGCTGACCAACTTGTGTGTTAAACTCCCAAGCCTATTTTATGTGTTCTATATAGATTAGCAAGACTCTAAATTCTAATGCTTTTTATACAATTTCTGGTACAATGACAGATTTGTACTTTGTACAGAACAACTGAATTTCTTGGCATTTCTTATGAGCTGTAATTTATTTGATACTTTAATTTGTCTTTATTGGCTATTTTATGTATCAAAATACATTTCAAAACTTATGCATTGTATTCTTGAAATGTTTCACTCTGGATGCTAAGGTGAAAGTATACGTAGTCATCCTTGCCATTGTGAGGGCTGACCAAAAGGTGATGCTGGAGTTGAAATAGCACATGCTGTCGTCTTTTTAGGCACCTGTATAGGGAGCAGAAGTCCTGTAAACACCCACTAAATCCAAGTTTTGAATGTAGTAGCATGTCCACTTGCTGAGGCACTAGGTTGGCTTATATCACGTCTGTTTGGTGATAAACTTTTCAAAAGATTCCACTCTAAGTGATTGAAATGTTTGGTATTTCTACAGTCACGTTTAATATTTTATTGGGGAAGAGATGTTGAGAAGACTATTTCTTTTGTCAATAAGCATCACTATGCCCTCAGTTTTTTTAAAAGAAAAAACAAGGGGAGAAGGGGAGAGAAAATCCAAATAACCCAAAATCAAGTACTTATAAAAAAAAAAAATTATTCTTGAAAAGAGGTTTTAAATTTATGGGTTAATTGCTGCTGTTATGTGATGGCATCAGTGAAACCCTGACATGGGCTCTGATTGAAAGGCCACTGGTTGCTACTTTCCTTGGAAAAACCCAATCAAGATTTCTCTGCATCTGCTGTTTCCTCTGATCACTGCTTAATCACAACGTTTGTTTTTTAACAGTGTCCAATCACTAGAATTGTAGACCTACCTTCTGCAATCCTTCAATCCCAACTTTACCCTGGGAGTATAAGCTTGTGTAGCCCCCATGTCTGAACATAATCCTTCATCCCTAGTTCCTTCCTCTTCCCACTGCATTTTTCATAACCCTTCCTATTCCCAGACAGGTGCCTGAGTTTTGAGCAAAGGGCCCAGAAATGCCCACTTCTGTGTCGAAGGACTCGCTCCCTAAAAGACAGCAGTCCCATTCTGAAAGACTCCTGCCATCTCTGGGGCAGGGACCATCTTTTTGTCCTGTTTGTACATAGTCTAGCACAATGCAGTCCTGGTCCCTGAGTAGAGCACTTGGGGCTGTGTAATGCTTAAATAATAAGAAATGAACGTTCATGAGTGACCCCCTTGCAAAAATAGTTGCAAAAGAGAGATTGATGAAAGGTTATGCCATAACTCAAGTCTTGGTCATGCTATCACTGTAGAAAGTACTAGAAAGGCAGCCCTCTCTACCACAACAATGCACATTTGATATGAGGGAGAAATTCTGTGATCAGTGGGAGCTGCCACTTGCAAATACCAAGTCCCAATATCTACACCACTAAAAAGGCATCATGAAAGAGGAAAACACTTCCTCTTGTTACTTAAATTAACAACTATGGTTAATAATTTGAGATGAGGAAGGCTGTAAAAATCATGGCTACTGATATCAATAAGCAGGTATTTGTCTCTCTCAGGGTGACCCCTATGTAATTTGTGTGGCAACCAGGGAACATTTACAGTATTTTAAGGTATTGGTCCAAGCACAATATTCATTAGCCCCCAACTCTGCATTATCAACCAATTTAATGTTTTGCTTTGGGGAACCTTGGCATCGTTTAGTCTGGATCCAAAGCTCTTGATCCTGAAGGGGCTAGTGGGGAAACAAATATCGCCTTAACTATGTGGTCCTTCCCAACTTCTGGCACTATCCTTGAAGACCCACCAAGTGTGGTCCGTTTTTAAAAAGCAGGAATCTCCAGTGAGTGGCTATGATTGATAAAAAAAATTATTGTGCAGTTTGTCATGTGCGAGGTTTTAGATTTGTAACCTGACGGTGGTGCCTTCTTAACATGCAGTAGATTTATATCATCCAGCAGCCTGTCAAGCATGTGTTTGAAATATAATAGCTGGTTTGCGTGTGAAGTTCACTATTATTTAAAATGCTATCGTTAGTTTATCATATCTTGAAAGAATGTGGTTAAACAGAAAAAACTCATGATCTGATAATTTAAATCAGGGCTTGCTGTAGTGGAATGACTTAGTCTTATGGCTCTCTACCACATTTAATAAGTACACTTTTAAAAGAAACCATACAAAACTTATTTTTGATACCAGTTGACTGTTTTTTTATGCTAATAATAAAATGGTATTTGATGGAGAGCTTTCAGCTGCAAGATTTATTAAGAGCACTCTTCCTTGCCCCCGTCTTTTTTTTTTTCTTCCCTTCCTTTAAGGTTGCTCTTGGAAGAGAGCTACTTTGAATGTTGCAAGGACTTATTTGCTGCGAAGAGTTGGGCTATCACTAAGCCAAGGTGCCATATCTAATTTACCATGACTGCATTTTTAGGAATTGGAAGGGACTTAGAAATTTCTTCAAAAATATTTTAAGTAATGTCAAGGATCGAATTTTTAAAAAATCAGTAACATCAGATATTTATATTTAAATTTGTAGAAAAATGTTAATTGACTTTTAGTAGGGGAAACCTATATGTTCAAGTAAGTATTTTTTTAAGGTGTGTGTATAATCTAATCTAGTGATACACCTCTTATCCATTCATCCAGCTAAAGATTCTGTCCATTGATGTACCTATTGGGCACTGAGTGATATGCACTTTAGACAGTAATGGCTGAACTTGGTTTCAAATTTCCACAGGTAGAGCCTCACCGAATTGGAGCTGCAAGGCCCAGCAGTAAAAACTCCATATGGAATGAGATCATGAAGGGGTCACAGTGATGCTAGCTGTTTACTCCAAAGGGCAGTCTGAAACACACCAATGCACCATAAAAGTGAATGGTGGTAAGAGGACAGGGCCTGATCAATAGGGCACCCATGAAATGTGCTGATTGGTGCATCTTCCAGGTAGCGTAATTTTGTGGGATTTCAAAGCTGCCCTTTGCTGGCAGATCCTACGCTCCCACCCACATCTAGCATTGAATCCCCCTCTAAGTACAGATGTCTCCACTGGTCTGTGTGTGTAGAAACTGCAGTCCCCTCACCCAGTCAGAATGAATCACAACATGTGGGTCTAACTCTTCTCATGCTTGCTTACTTTATCCATATAAGCACTCCCATTGATTGCTCTGTTTTATATGTTCCTGTCCCTCCATCCGTTCCTACTCCCCTCTCCAAAAAAACCCAAAAATTAAAAAAAAATGGAAATTTCATTCTCCTAGCAAAGAATGTTTCTGACTATAAGTACTGTATATCACCCCTGGAATTTTTATGGCAGCATGGAACAATTGTGTAGAGCCAGCTAATCCATAAATGGTCTGATAGTCACATTTCAAAATGCAAGATAGCTTTTACACTCAATGGTTAATAATACTGTGTACTTAACTGTGCAGATTTTAAAGCATGTCACCAACATTAGCCTCATAGTATCCATGTCATTGAAGTAAAGAGTAGTAAATGTCACTGTACTTTTGTTTACTTATCTGTAAAATAAGTGAAGTGACTTGCCTAAAATCACACCATAAATTAACAGCTGAGCAAGATTAGCTCCCTGAAATCCTGATTCCCAGCACTCAGCTTTACTGCATCACATCAGCTGGAAAAGTTAATTTAAAAGAAGAATTTATGAATGGTGATCTGTTTAGAAATGTGATCCAGTTTACATAATTGCCTATACAAGCAACAAGGCCTGCCAGTCTTACCAGCCAGTGCCAGACTGTAGGTCCATGAAGGCAACACTCACCCCTGAGCAGCACTTGGCAAATGACAGCCTTACCTTGTTAAGAGATCCTCCTAGGGCACTCTCAGGTGTGCTGGAATGGGCTGGTGGCCAGTGCTGCCTATTTAAAAAAATAGGGCTTAGTTCAGTGATTTTGATTTCCCGTGATAGGTAAGGTTATCCCACTCTAGATGATCATGAATATGTTGCAGTGAATTTGGTTTGCAGGAGCACTGGGACTTTGGGTGATTAGGTGCAGTGTCAGTTTGTATCTGTGTGATAGAGGGCACTGTTTGGGGGGTGGAATATGTGGGGAGTGGGCTTTTCCAATACTTTGGGGAGGGGGTGGAATAAATGGATATCAGCCCTCCTTCAGTGTCAATGGGACAGGGATCTATGGCACCTGTTTTGAATTTCAGTGGTTTCTTGTGCAGTAGCCTGTGGGTTTAAATAAGTCCATGGAGTTGTGCAGGCCTATGTGGGGGCTTGAATTTAAGTAGACCTTTCAGGTCTTGGACATTTGAAGTGCTAATCATTTGAATACAGAAAGGGAGACAGAGGAGTGACAGCTGTCTCCTCCCCACCTTTTGTTACTGCCAGAGTGGATTGCCTATACATGTTACTTTGTTTTAATGTAAGTATTTGTATGGCTGTTTATCCTCGCTGGAATTTATCTTTTGCAACTGCATCATGGCTTTTTCTTTAGCCTTGCAGAAGAAAATGGTTGTGCAAACTGAATTCTCATCGTTAATATGAATGTGATTAGTTTTGCAGTGATCTGTATTGTTGCTGTCTGTAGCCCTTTGTGTATTATGTAAGATGAAAAGGCAAGCTATCTTCATTGAGTTTCTTCCTCCTCCCACCCCCGCAGGTTATCCCTTTTGGACACTTTTTCATATCTCAAAATCCAGGACACTGCTGGTGCAATTAGCAGTTCATGCTTAGAATTGTGATAGCTAGGAATGTTGTGTTGCAAATCTGGACTGAGGTGTATAGCACAGCTGTGTAAGGAAACCTGAGCACTTTGCATCTTGTTCTAGTCAATGATATCGGTGCCTTACTTTCATAAGAAACTGCTTAATTTTCCCCATTCGCCCAAAGAAGAAAAATCTAGAACTTCAAAATTAATTAGTGGTTCTGTTTACTAGCATTTATGCAAAACAATATCAGAATGATTTTTTTTTTAACAGGGTAGAAATATTTGTAACTTTTTGGTACAGCAATCTGTCGTCTAAATTAAGATGAAAAGTTAGAACATAGATGCATTTTTCTTTTGGGAATCTTTGCATGACACTGGGCCCTTGCTGATATTTGCTAGTGGAAAAAATCTGCATCTACACTTTGGCTATAAATATTTCTGTACAGATAGCCTGAAACAGAATTTATTTAGTTAAACACAGTAGAGAACTGGAATACTAAATAAACTTATACTGTTACTGCATTAGTCTCCTATTTAACAATTTACTTTGGATCGAAGGATTTTTTTTTCAGGCAAGAAACTCCTCCTTTCCAATCACTTAATTAGTAGAAAGTTCAGAAATTACAAAAATATTCCACTGAAATCCATGAATGCATTGTGGTATCTTCTCATTTAGCAATGGCATTGGAGAACTTAGTCCCTTTTATGTACAGTATCTGAAAAATGGGCAAACAATATAAATATTTACCTATGGGTAATGATAGAACAACTTATGCCTCTGACCTGGCCTCCTTGTGCATTCTTCCCCTAGTCTTTGTGCTCCACCGGAGAAGCCATATTCAGTTCCACCTTTTCCACAAAGCTCTGTGTTTTCTTCCTTGCTGCCCCTTATATTTAATAAACATTTCCAAATGTGTTTATCAGATATCTCCTGCTTGCCTCATTCAAATCTTTCCACTTCACAAATCCCTCTGCAGCACTGCCCTTATCCCCCAAAAGTCTGAACTTTAAATGTAAACTTTAAAAATTGGGAGGGAGGAGGCAAGCCCACAAGAAATATACCCTGAAATAATATTTCCCGTATCCTTCCTCTGTTCTTGTTCTGGATTTTATCTTCCCTTGTCTGTCTGTCAAATTCATCATTTAAATTTTGAGCTCTTCTGGTCAGCTCTCTTATGTCGTTTCCTATGAAATGCTTAGCTTCACCTGCTATAAAATAATCATCTTACTGGTAAAACTAACCAATGGGTATCAAATTTCGTGCCTCACAGTGATGCGTGTCAGATCAATAAGTATACCATTAGAGTTCATTTTAAAAACATATTTTAAAACTGAACATGTTTCAAAGTTAAGCAGTTTATAGTTTATATAGTCTTTTAATCTCCTTTTCTCCTCCATATGAATGCTGTTAATTTACATTATTCTTGAGTACACAGACTTTAATATGTAAGTGCTGTTTTGCCATTAAATATGTTGAATTAGAAAGGAAGGTCTCTTATACCAATAACTAAAACACTACTTTACTTTACTCTTTAAAATGAACATTCTGTAGACTTCTAATCTATAATCTTCATTTTGAGCATTTGTAGGGTGAACTAACTCACATTCACGAAACATTAATAGAATTAGTCATAGCTGAAATTATAGTTCTAAATATGCCTATGTGGCATGTACCCTTTCTTTTGATTTTGGTGACTGCACATTCTGTACATCTGCAAGCACAGTGGCAGATTCTGTAATGCACAGTTATAATTAACCTGCATCTGAGATAAGAATCTGTCCCTTAGTCTGCATGGCAAGCTGCCAGATAATCTATCAACCTCAGTTTTAGTACTTTTTTTACTTGATATGGTTGAAATTTGAAATCTTATAAATTAAATACAGTAAATATTACATGACTAAAATCTCTATAAAAGCAGCAAGCATGATCAAAACCATATTACATATTTACAGTATCAGATTCTCGTGTGTATATATACACAAATTGTATTATTTAGTACATAATCTACATCTCATATACTGATTGCATTCTTATACATTTATAGACCTCTTTTTGCCTAAATTAACATGTTATCAAAAACTATTAAACTAGATGTTACCTAGTATATCAAAAAATCTAAGTTATAAATATAGCTCACACTCCAAAGCTAAAGTACTTTGTGGCGTCAGACCTAAAACCTTACACGGTTAGATCAGAACATGACACTGCATATACTATAAACACACACATTCTGTCACATAATAAACCTTTATATTTCAAAATATGTTATAGAAATTTTGGACAGCACTGTGAAGGGTTATGATGTGTATAATGAGCTCTTCTATTTTACTGCGTCTTCCCAGCCAGAAGGCTTGTATTCCCTGTATCCTAATATCACTTCCATGTAAAATAAAACACTTTTTCACAGCTACCTTTTTCTCCCAGCCACATGCTTTTACATTAGTTTTGTTCTTTGCTTTTATATACATTTCTCAAGGACTTTAATGCTACACTTAGAAAACTATGAAGCTCATATAGTACAAAAACTATCTGCTGTTCCTGGAACTTAACACAAGGAAAACAGATCACAGATTAATGTTTTGTGGGTGTGGAGAATAGTGAAGATGATGGTAAAAGATCTCTCTAGATACTAGAGAAGAGTTAGGTAAACTATGGCCCGTGGGTCACATCCGGCCTGGGGGCCCCTCCCCTGCGTTCCCCCCTATCCCACAGCCTCTGCTCGCTCCACTGGTGGCGCAATGCAGAAACATTGAATTGTGGGTAGACACTGAATATTCCCATGCAAAATGGGTAGTTCTATGTTGGTGCACAGAAAAAAAGCTTGTGATCAAAAGTCAGTCTTCATCCCTGAAGATGTACACCTGGAAGATTGCAACTGCAGTTTGAGACCTCTTTTATGCATTTTGGGACTTAAAGAAAAGTTAGGTTTCACAACTGCTTATGGGGACATCAAGGAAATTGAAAGACAATAAACTTAAAACTAATACAAGGAAACAACTTTTTATGCATTGTGTGGAAGTCATTGGTGCAAGGTATCATGAGGCTAAGTGTTCAATAGGATTAATGAAAGGGTTAGGTATTTATTGTAGATAATGAGAACAGTCAGTGTAAAAAATATCTGGATTGAAGCATGCATGCTTCAGGACATAAACCAACTACTACTTAGACTGTAAGTTCTTTGGGAGCAGAGACTGTCTCTTTCTTCTGTGTTTGCAGAGTGGGGTCCTGGTATGTGTCTAGGGCTCGTAGGCAGTATGGTCAGTAATAATAATAACTGACAGAGTATGGGAATTTTTCCATAATGAACAGGTTATTTCATATTTGTTTGCTAAAGGGCTTCTGGAATCTCGCTGAAGTATTTGTTCACTACATAGTATCCTTGACTAAGTGATGATTGTATGGCAGTGTGACATTTCCTGTGTTCTTATATAATAATATATTATGCCTCTGGAAGGATCTGTCTTCATTCAGCTAGGTGCTGTACAACCACATACAAAGACATGTTCCCTGTCCCAAAGAGGAGACACATGATGTTTGAAGGACGGATAAGCAGTTCAGTTTCATTTGCGGTTGTATGTAATTTATCTCTTAACAACATGTTCACTATCTTACTTTCCCTTCAAACCAGTCAACTTTAATTGAATGGCCTTCTTTTAGGTGTTGGGGGGCGGGGGGAGTGGATCTTGAGGATGTATGTAAACTCGGTAACATATTTGACTTATTCCTATAAAAGACACCTCCACTTTCAACCTTGACTGCAATATGTATAGGAAAGGCTCATCTCCATTAAAGTTTCCACTTTCTTTAGTCACATGAGAACTGAGACCTCAAAGTCTCGCTCAGAATCTGGGCTGATGTACGGGAGTCTGAATTCCATTGAGTGTCACAGAAGATATAGCTATATAGACACTAATTAGAAACTGTGGTTGGAACCAGTTTCCTCACATAGCCTGATAAGTAGACCTATCTCTGCATGTACTCATCATTCTAGTCTTAAATCAGTATGATGAAAGAGAGAAACTACATTGTGAATATTATTTACTTTAGTCATAATTCATTTAGGTTAAACATTAGGACATATCTCTAGAATCAAGGATATTTAGACAGTAAAATGATGTGTGGAAAAGAGGGCATTGGAGGTGTTCTAGAGCAGACAATGTATAATATGTACTGTGTCTATGTAGGATAGAGGGCATTTTTGCACTAATTCACAGTGATGGCATATATTACCCAGAAAACTCTTTTCTACACCATTTTGTATGATTGATAATATAACTTGACTCTAAAAACTGATACTTTCTAAGTAGTATAAATGTATTTTTTTGGATGGAAACATCTGATGTGGGGCTTTTGTCTAATCCTATACGTGGAAGTGCCATGTGGAGTAGAGACTACAATCTCTCACTATCTGTTATAAGTACTCAATTCCAAAATATATACCCTGGTTAACACTTTCAGAACAGACTAGTGATTTCAGGTCACTCAGTTTTTGAGTCCCCATCTTGAGACACCTTTTAAAGTGGCCTGTTTTCATGAAAAGCTCAGAACCCTCCTTCTAAAAATCTGCCCTTTTAAAAAGTATCTCAAAGCACTGAAAATTGCTAGTCATTTTAGAAAATCTTGGCTTGGCCCATTATTATCATTTCCCAGTATTGAATTGTACAGAACTCTAGTACTGAATTTAGAGTTTATAAACTCCACAGACTCCCAGATTAGTCAGGACCTAGAGAGTCATACAGAATTTATTAGTGCTACAGGATATTCAGATCTGTGGTTGACCAGAAGGACAAAGGCTAAAATAATAGGATCATATGCTTACTAGGTAAGGCATGCACACATTTTGGTAGTTAGTTTTCAAAAACTTTTACCAGTGACATTGGAGAAATTAATATTTAGGAGTGACTGATAGATTGGCAGAGGACTTTCCACACACATGGTGTGGCATGGAAGAAGGCATGAAAAGCAGAGTTGGGGGAAGGAAGGTGCAAAGTTGGGGAAATTAAAGTGAGAACAAGAGGGAATACAAAAGACAGACAATTTTTTTTTATCAAACCATCTGCATACAAAAGTACTAGTTTTTCTGAACTTTTTCATCATGAAAATCAAATCTTAATGCTGACATATGGAGCACAATGCATTCTGATTATAACCAGGTGACTACTGCCCAAAAAGCCTTAGCACTTGATGTTTCAAAGGAACTCTCTTTGCTGCAGATAGTTCAATTTTTTAGGTGTCTGTAGACTGTAGTGTCAAATGCCTTGATTTAATGTTCTGTAACAATAACATTTAGTTTCTTTTCTAATAAATTTGTAGAAACATAGGTGGAATGATTTGGATATAAAGAAGTATAGATAGAACCAAAGAGAAACTTAAATTCAGAATGTTAACTATTTTATTTTGCATGGCATCTTGAAGCAGTAACTGTTGAAGGTGTATCAATTTACATTTTTTATTGAATCAGTCCTAGCAGAAGAACATTAAAATGGAAATCAGTGGGAATAAAACATGTGGATGAATTTGTGTACATTTATTTATAGGGAATTGATTTACTTTACCTTTTTCACATTATAAAATGAACAATCCTGTTTTGTGATTAACTCATTACATAGTGTAATTAAATGTTTACATTTCTATTAAGCTAAATTACATTTCATTTGCAGCTTATGCACTCTCATTGTAAAGTAAATTTGTAATATAGACTTGCTTTATGAAGTTAGTACAATAAACATGATTGTTATATTCCCATATTGCAAGAGCTGTAGCTGCCAGGAGTTATACAGACGGGGACAACTTTCAAAAATAACACTGAGTTATTTTGTAGGGAAGTGTTTTTTCCATAAGCAATTTATTCATGATAGTGAAAGGAAGTAAAATCTTATTTTGAAATTACACCCATTTAAGAACAAAGTGAATAGTATAATTCCAATAAACATATGTTTATAGATAAGAAAACTTTAATTAATTAAATTCTGTTCCAGTCAAACATTTTTGTTCTTGATATTTTTTCCCAATGTTTTTCTAAATGTTGTATGAATCTTATAGTTCAGTTTAAAAAAATCCCATTTTTCCCTTCAAATGGACAATTTTAAAACATTGTTCTTTATGTCAAAGCAAACTTTAGAAAGCTGATAGTGTTGCATGTAAAGTTTAAAATAGATGTTGGAAGACTGGACCTTTCAATTCAGGTTTTGTTTTATTTTATTTGGTCGAAGTTACCACTTCATATTAGGACATAATTTATTGTTTACCAAGAAACTATTTTGCTCAGGTTGATTGTCAGATTCATAGATATGAATTGTATCTATAAAACACAAACTGTAATTCCCAGAGACTTTGTATTGTCAGAAAATATTTGGATGCTGGTGGTAGTGTTCATTTAGCACAGTTAAAAATATTTCTATTGGATTGCTTGTAGTGGTGATTATATTAATCGGTTTCTTTCTATGGTACAATTTAATAATCTCTGGCATTATTATAGTGGTGCATGTATGGCTTTCTGTGTATTGTCATAAAATTCTGTGGTTTATAACTTGGCCTTAAAACTGAGTTCTAGGATCAAAATGACTTCTATGTGTACACATTTTCTATTAGAAATGAAGTCTGAGTGTGAAAGAAAGAGACTCATCCTCTGTAATCTAGTGAGCCATGACTTGAGAGTTTTAAGAGCACTTTTTTTTCTCACCTCAACTAGACAGGTAGACCAGTTTCATGTTTCTCCTTTTTTCGCTAAACATGGTAGTAATATTTATTTCTGTGGCTTTATCCATGGGTTAGAAATTGATACAGATTATCAGATTCTAGTATATTAATCAAGAATATTATTTCATAATAAGAATAGACATATTTGTTATATTTTAACAGACTGAGAAACAATTATATTTTAAAGCAAGCACACATTTACTGCTCTAAAGGAAAAGCAACTTTTGAAGGATATTCTATAGACTATTAGGTCATGATAGTGAATAAAAGATAATAAAGGTAAATGCCTCTTATTGAGAGAGTGTGACTATTAAAATGTGTGTGTAGGAAATATAAACTGTCATATTTGTTTTCAAACAGTTTTAAACTTTAAAATTCAGTAAATTATTAATCTTTCAGTTATCTGTTTATTTTAGATCTTTCTTGAAAATTTTCTTTCTTTAAAAAATAAATGTGTTGAGATTCCAAATCTTTATCATTTTAAGCCAATGCATACACTGTTAAAGATTTTCTGAGGGAAAGCCTTTTAGGTTTCAAGACCTGAGTTCATACCAAGAGGTTTCTCTTGCAAAAATTGAGCCTGGCTAGTGTTGGAAAGACTTTGGTATTAATCCATAAAATGGTTGAGGTGCTTTGCTCTTCGATTAGTTGGGAAGGATACTCTTATGCCTGAAATACAGGACCAAGGAGACCAAAGTTCTGGACTTGAGGCCAGACTCCTATCCTAAGTGATCTTGGGCTCAGTCAGTCTAAGCCAGAGGTGGGCAAACTACGGCCCGTGGGACCATTCTGCCTGGCCCCTGATCTCCTGACCTGAGAGGCTAGCCCTTGGCCCCTCCCCTGCTGTTCCCCCTTCCACAGCCTGAGCTCACTGCTCCACCAGTGAAATGCCTTGAGCAATAAGGCTGTGAGCTCCTGGAGCAGCTCAGTTACAGAGCCCAGCCTGACCTGGCACTCTGTGCTGCGTGGTGCATGGCTCGCTCCAGCCGGGTGGCACGACTGCCTGTCCTGGTGTAGCCGTGCCACCAGCCACTGGTGCTCCAGGCAGCACAGTAAAGGGGCACGGAATGGTGGAGGGGGGGTTGGATAGAGGGCAGGGGGATGGTCAGGGGCCAGGGGTGTGGATAGGGATGCGGGCGGTCAGAGGGTGGGGAACAGGGGGATTGAAAAGGGGCAGTGGTTTTGGGGGCGGTCAGGGAGAAGGGGTGGTTGGATGGGGCAGGGATTGGGGGGGCAGTCAGGAAGGAGGAGGGTTGGATGGAGTGGTGGCGGGCAGTCAGGGGTGGGGGTCTGGAGGTGATCAGGGGATGGACGGTGGGGGGGCGGATGGGACAGGAGTCCCGGGGGCCCATCAGGGGGCAGGGGCAGGGGCTGGCCCATGCCATGCACAGCCTCCCCTAACCGGCCCTCCATATAACTTCTGAAACCCGATGCGGCCCTCAGACCAAAAAGTTTGTCCTCTCCTAGTCTAAGCCAAATCTTTTTGTTGGGAACCCTGACGTAGTGGGCCCATAGTTGCCTGGCTAGAAGGGATATAGAGTGGCTGCGTAGCAAACCTGTAGCTTGCCAGTGAGTTGAGAGGATTGAGGGGAGATAGATGTGTGTCCATCTTTACCTTCATAACGAATCTAATGCAAATATCTTGACTTAGGCTTCCTATTTCTTAAATTTTACCCTTAATGATTTGGGTTCCCAAAGAGTTAAACAATGGTCCAGATCTACATAGCCCTGTTGATGCTGTTAAACCAACTCAGGATCTGGCCTAAATTTCTTCAAGCATGTTGATTCACCTTTAAGCATTTCATTCAGTGTGGTGATAATGCAGCAAAATTTAACACTATAATTATGGTCTAGGAGCCTCCCTTCTTTTTGGTGTTGCAGCGGTCCAGTAATATCCATACAGCTTGCTAATCTTTGTAGAACTTTATGTGAAAATAGTAAGAGGTACAAACTGAGGGGGCAGGGGGAGGAGATAAAGTACCAGTGGAACAATTTTTTCCCTTGTAAAGGCAACTGAACATTAACTTGATTAGCTTTCTTTGTCCATCTAATATTTCAGGCTAATACATGATCTGTGACTCTTCGTCCTCCTTGAAAATTGCCCTCCCAATCAACAAAGCGATCTTTGACATGACTAAAATGGTGAGGCAAACCCCAGCACTGATAGCCCCAACAAGCGGTGGAAAAGAAATATTCCCTGCAAAGGAAGCAGAGTTCCTTTTCTCCCACTCGCTACCCAGTTCATTGTGGTGGATGCTGTAAACTTGTGGTTGACATCACTTGAGGGCCATGGCCTAATACAAAGACTGGAAGTGCCGCAATTGCTTTGGTGGAAAGGCGTATTCCTCGGCCACCATACAATTTTGTATTACCAGGCGCCCACAGCGAAATACAATTACATGAATTACAATAAATTACATGACTTTACTGACAAGCTTATGTAGAGTTCTTGGGAATTCTTTAAGGCCATCATGTGGCCCTTGATGCTGCTGATACAGCTGCCAGATCCATCTGGATGACTATGGTGATGAGACATGGCTCCACCTGTGAGGATTGCTGAAGGAGGTGCAGACCACAGTCGAGATTGTGAAACTCGGAGAAGACAGACATCTCTCTGCAAGGCGTGAAGGATTCCTGGGCCACTGAGAATCTACACACCGGGGCAAAGCAATGTTTCACTCATAAATGCAGCTCAATGCAGTTCTCAAATACCAGCCATACTCTGCCTCCAACTCCAACCCAGAGCATATAGCAGTGAGCATGGCTGCAATACCGCACGCCCGATTCCACATGGGATGCCTACAAATATATGGTTCAGTTTGGTTTACAGACTGAACAGAGACAGTCTGGACAAATCCCTTTCACTACCTACTAGGATCCAAAACTCCCTTGATTGGTGATAGAAACCAGCCGAACGCATGCAAAGGAATTCCATTCTCACAGGTGTCACCATCTTCACTTCCTGCCATCAACGCATCACTCAGAGGATGGCATGTACATTTAAACAGTCTCACGATGCCTATACATCTGTGGTCTGTTTGGTTCCATGTGTGTTCTTTCTGTGTACTGTACTGACTCTGGCCAGATAGGTCATACAGCAGACTCCAATCAACCTGCCCATTAAATCCACAGACTCAGTTCATAGTGAAGGCACTTGGTCAGGTTTATTGTCAATGAAGCACTGTCTTAATGTCGTGGTTCAGTGGTTACAGGTACACAAACACATGTCAGCCCATTGCAATGGACTAGCTCAGTTAATGGTGGAACTTTCCATTATCCCCTAGGCTTGCCAAAATGCTACCTCTGAGATACATCTTTACACACCGAAACAAAGAAGTTGCATATTGGTGCCACTCTCAAGTAATTGGGTGCTACCCATTACCTTGTACACGTTGGTTTGATTAAAACATCTCTGTCCATCATGCTGTCACCTGACCTTATCTTTAGTCAGCGTATTCCTGTTATCTTTGGGGAATGTGTTGTGGTACCAGAACACCTCAGTATCACTTTCTGGAATGTTTGCTTATATATTTTTATGCCTAGCACTACTTAGGAATGTGTATTTCTGCAATATTAGCCTGGTTCTGGCCAGATTCTGTGAGCCGGGTGTGCCTCTTGCTCACAACTTAACTTTGCTTATATTAGCAATTTTTGACCATTACTTTAGCTCAGGCCTCTGATACAAGGGCTTATGTTTCAGGCCCTTTTCCTACTACAGTATCAATCTGCTCAAACTGAGAGTGGTCAGGAATGTTTGCGGCCATTTCCTCCTGCTGATAACAGGATTGCATACGAAGATCCTAATGGACAGCTTAACCTGCATGTACTACATCAACTGCCAGGGAGGGACCAAGTCTCCCGCTCTGTGTACGGAAATGATGTGGCTATGGAATTGGTGCATTTCTCACAATGTCACCTTTATGGCAGCTTACCTCTCGGACACGCAGAACTCGATAGCAGACAAGCTCAGCTGCAAATTCCCACAGGACCACAAGTGGGAGATGCTCCCTTCAGTACTTCATGACTTGTTCATGTGGTGGGGAACACTTTTCAGTTCACTGTTCACCACTTACCAGAACAAGAAGCGTACATGATACTGCTCCAGGGTGGAGTGAAACAGCAATGTCTGGGTGATGCTCTCCTTTTCCCTTGGAACAAGGACCTTCTTTATGCCTTTTCTCCATTTCCTCTTCTGCTGAAAGTCCTGCTAAAGAAGAGAGACAGCGCTCACGTAATCCTGATTGCTTCTACTTGGATAAGATGGACCTGGTACCCTTTCCTCATGTAGCTCACAATGTGTCCACCGATCTCCCTTCTGACCACTCCTCACCACCTCTCACAGGACAAAGAGCATACCATATATCCCAATTTAGGAATTCTCTGCCTCAAAGCATGGCTCCTACATGATTCTGGCATCTAGAAATCTCATACTCTAGGAAAGTACAAGTCTATTACACAGCAGAAAGTCCTCCACACAACATACTTACCTACAGAAGCGGTCCAGGTTTCAGATTTGGTGCACATCCTAACAAATCTTTCCAGTGTTAGCAGCTCTTCCATGTATTCTGGAATATGATCTGATCCTTAAAAAATCAGGGTTATTCCTGAGCGCTCTCAGGGTCCACCTAGCAGCCATCACAGCATTTCACTAACCCATAGAGAGGAACTATGCACCCAACCACCAAAAGATTCCTTAAGGGTATAACAAACCTCTTCCCTCAACCTCGACTTCTTACCCCCCTAGTGGGACCTAAACCTGGTAGCAAAAGGGCTGACCAGGTCCCCCTTTGAACCTACTGCCACCTGTTTGCTGACATATCTATCAGTGAAAATGACCTTTCTGATAGCAGTTACTTTGACTAGAAGAAACAGGGGAGATAGCAACTCTGATGGTGCATCCCCTTTACACAGTATTCTTCCCAGACGAGATTATGCTCAGGCCGCATCCAAAGTTCAGTCCGAAGGTAACCTCATCTTTTCACATGAATCAGTCACACCACCTTCCCATCTTCTATGCCAAGCCTCACTAAGACAATAAGGAGGCCATACTGCAAATTTTAGATGTTAGGAGACCCCTAGCATTCTACCTCAATAGGACAAGAGCCTTCAGGAAGTCCCCTCTCTCTGTGTTGGAAAGATCTAAAGACTCAGCAATATCAGCCCAAAGATTCTCTAAGTGGGTCTCAAATTGCATCAGACAGTGCTACCAAATTTGTAACGTGACCTCCACCTCCCCTTCGACTTGATCTGTACACATTACACAAGATCAGTCTCCTCATCTGTCAAGCCCTATTTCAGAGAACTGCAGTGTGACAACACGGGCATTAGTCCACACCTTCACAGAACGCTATGTGATCACTGGGGACCCTGCCTCTGATGCCATCTTCGGTTTCACAGCACTGTCATGTCTGACTGACCTGAGTCTGAAGTCCCAGCCCTCCAAAAGGGATACTACTCAGGTGTCACCTACAGTGAAACACCCATAGGGACACTACTCAAAGAAGAAGCAGTTACTCATCTTGTGCAATAACAATGGTTCTCGAGATGTGTCCCCCTATGGGTGCACCACAACCTGCCCTTCTCCCCTCTAATTTGAAGTTCTCATTTATGATTCTGCGGTATGGAAGGAACTCCGGACAGTTAGCCCACATGTGCTGGCTATCCTTGTGGCACAGCATGAGGAGAGACAGTGCATGTGCGGGCCCGACAGACACAGCTACTGAAGTTCACCAATCTGCAGTGCAGGGATGATGACCCACCTACAGCAGAGCACCCATATGGACACACATCTTAAAGGACCATCGTTACTATGCCAGGTGAGTAACCTGTTTTTCTGAGTTACAGTGCATATACATACTGTAATAAAAATTGTGTAGAAAAACATTTTTCTCCATAATCTGTTCATTTCTTTTGACCCATCTTTTCTCAAATAGTTTTTTGTAGGTGTTTTACTCCAGTCAGTAAGTTGTTCCATTAAAGGCAAAAAAACAGCTGAACTTAATAAAAGAGAAGACTATCAGGGACAGTGTGAAGACAGAGTTAGATTTTGCATTCAGTATATCCTTTGTAGTTCATTTAAAATGTCTCTCACCAAGTTAGACACTTAGGCCACGTCTACACTACGGGATAATATCGAATTAGCTAAAATCGGTTTTATAAAATTGATATTATACATTCGATTTCATGCGGCCACACTAGGCACAGTAATTTGGCGTTGTGCGTCCATGGTCCGAGGCTAACATCGATTTCTGAAGCGTTGCATTGTGGGTAGCTCTTCCGTAGCTATCCCATAGTTCCCGCAGTCTCCCCCGCCCCTTGGAATTCTGGGTTGAATCATTATTGTCGCGGGTGGTTCTGGGTAAATGTCGTCAGTCATTCCTTCCTCCGGGAAAACATCAGCTGACAATCCTTTCGCGCCTGAATTTGCTATTGTCGTCTGCTTCCCACGCTCTCTGCTATTCTTCTGCTTAGGACTTCTATTTTTCTTGACTAAGGAAAGAGAAGAATTAAAAAGACTTGAGACAAAATAAATAAGAACCCATCACTCTAATTTAAGGCCCCCCCCCTGGGTGCCAATTTGGTCTACTCTAGAGCATGTGGGGTGAGGGATGCGAGTTTGGAAGCGGAG
>NC_133773.1:112907002-112967977 GCF_003597395.2 Chelonoidis abingdonii | reverse complement strand
CTCCGCTTCCAAACTCGCATCCCTCACCCCACATGCTCTAGAGTAGACCAAATTGGCACCCAGGGGGGGGGCCTTAAATTAGAGTGATGGGTTCTTATTTATTTTGTCTCAAGTCTTTTTAATTCTTCTCTTTCCTTAGTCAAGAAAAATAGAAGTCCTAAGCAGAAGAATAGCAGAGAGCGTGGGAAGCAGACGACAATAGCAAATTCATTTCTAGTTAAGTGTTCAGCCTTGTAGCAGAAAGGTTCTATTTTATTTTACAAATGATAAAACAAATTAAATATATCAGCAATACAGCTCTGAAGAGATGAGGGGTGCGTGGGTGGGTGGGTGGGTGTACACAAGCACCATTTATCTGTGATAGGCAACTATCAATGTCTGAAACTGTCCCCTTGAAAACAAAATATAGGTACTTTGTGCCATAAATAATCTGCAAGGGCAGATTTGGAATCATGCTTTTTCTGCTCACATCATTTTAAGTGAAACTTACATAAACAGCTAGATTTCTGATCCCATGTTGCTTCTCTGATGTCTGTAACTGAAAAACTGTAGTTTACAGAGCAGAGACTAGAGTATGATCAGAAAAAACGATGTATGAGTTAAGTGTCACTGATATATCCCAGAGTATGTGATGTAGCCCAGTGCAGAGAATAGGGCAAAGGGTTGATTACATATCAATAACAATGCTTTCGGCTGTAGCAAACAATTTGTTCCATACCAGGTAGCTTTCTAGAAATACAATACCAGTTTTTCTTGTCATGGTAGAAAATTGTACCTGTTACAAGCAACATTTTCCTCATTTTTTAAATTACTTCCTATAAGGATTAAATCCTGAACCATAAATCTACTATGCTTGAAGCACAACAGAATAGATTATTTCCTCCTGGCCTTCCAGTAATGCTTGTCATTTCTGTCTAATTTGTTGGTTTTGTTAAAAGTTAGTCATGAGTGCACCCTTTGGGGAGTCTGTTTTGTTTGTTTATAGTAGATAGTTGAACACTGCAGAATAATGTTGTGAAATATCCATGCAAAGCCATAAACAAATTGGTTTGACTATATGTGCCCGTTTTGTATAATTTTTGTGGAAACCTTATATTTTAAACAAATATTGGAAAATATTTTTGGAAAGCAAGTTGAGTTTGTGAACACATGTACCACAAACCTGTTGTACTCATGTGGTCAGAGAACAGAAACATATTGCGCGACTTAGAGTATATGTCCAGTCAAAGCTAATCACACAGCTAGAATTTTGTATGTATTTAATAGCTATAATAAACAGTTCACACAGTTTGCAGATCATGAATTGTTTGGTGCATAATTTTGAATAAATATGGTTGAAAAAATCATAAGCTATTTGTAGATAATTCACAAATAGAAAAAGAGGCAGAATTTCTCAGTTGAACACAGCAGAGTATTCTTTTGGCCATAGATTTCTAATGGCACTTTGAGTAAAATTTTCAAAAGCACCTAAGAGAATTAGGCTAAATATCTTGTAAACTGATATTTTAAGAATATTTTTTTTAAAAATTACCCATAGTTCTTTGCCCAGTCTCCTGTTTCACCCCCATCATAAACCAGTGACTGCACTTAGCAATGGGAAAATTGTTCATCTAATCACACTGTTTTTTTTCTTTCATTAGAAAAATAAACTACCAGTGTATCATAAGGGCCTGATCATGCTCCCATTGCAATCAGTAGCAATACTCCTGTTCTTTCATTGAGGCAGGAGTGGGCACAGAGCACCTTCTGAGGATGTAGAACACCATCTACGCCAGTTGGCTGAGTACTTAGCAGGATCAGGCCCTTAACAAAACTAATAGCATAAACTTCAACTATGTTGAGGAAAGGTTATATTCTATGTGTCAGTTTATCACGTATGTGATTATAAAAGTATCATTTCAGCAGTTTTGCACTGGATTAACCTTAATACAGACAATGAAATTGTCTAATAGGAGTGTGATAGTAGCAATTTGAAAACACTTGAGAAAGACACTAGGATGCTTCACCTCTCTACTAGCCTACTTCAAGCGTTAATTGAAGTTTACCCTTGCACTGAAACTCTCTTCAATAGTTGGTCTGTAGAGTCTAATTCAAATGCAAGTTGGCTTTTAAATTGACTGTGAAATGTTTTTTAAAAGAAATTCTCACAGCCTGAATAACTTTGAAATGTGTTTTTCCTGTCTGAGTGCAGTTTGAGAAACTTTTGCATCGTGTCAAAAATCCTCTGTTTTGTATTTCTCTGGTTTTAATATAAAATCCTCTGGACTGGTGGATGATAGGATTTACAAAATGTGATTTTTGCAGAAGAACAATGTGTACCTTAATTTGTATATAGGGTGATTTAAAAATAAAATTTAATACTAAGTCAAATAGTTTATTAGAATTTTCCCCTGTGCCAAGCATTTTGCTAGGAAACTTGAAGTTTTGTGCATGCACAAGAACTGGTAACAAATGCAGTTACAGGAGGAAAATGCAGATGTCTACTTGCTAAGAAACCTAACTAAAACGAACTATGAATTTGACCTGATCAGAGACCCTTTTTTATCGCACTTCAGTTTAAATTGCAGCCTAAAATAATTTAGTTTATAAAGGTAGATTGCTAGTATGTGGGAAGTAGGAGGAGCACAGACAGATTGGGGAGCTTTTAGAGAAAACCCTAAAAAAATCAGCCAATATTTTCAACTTTGGGTGTATGAAGTTGGGATTCTAAGTTGATATTTAGGCAACTAAATGGCCTGATTTTTTCAGATGTGCTAAGCACCTGAGCTCCTGTTGACTTCAGTGGAAATTGTGGGTAGTCGGCATCTCCTGAAATCAGACAAATAATATTTCGGCATTTCACTATGGATTTAGGAGCTGAACTTTTTACATGCACATTTGGATAGTTAGGTCTTCATTCCTGTATCAGAATATTTAAATTGACTGTCTGGAGTAGAAGAAAAGACTTCCTTCATGGCTTTGAATAACCCATGCTTATCTGTCTGTTTGTCCATTTCTATAACTTTTTGATCTTGTCAGTAGTTCATGATGAGCTTTTTGGGGAGTCTTTGTCCCATCTTCGTGTGTACTGCATGACTGAAAATGTGAGTCTGTATGAAAAGCATGTAGTGTTTGCCTTCTTACATCAGAAGAATTTTTTCTTTTGTCCATTTTATGCTTGTTTCCAAAGGCTTAAAATGAAAGCTTTGTTTCTGCAATAATGGCTTAGTGTAGGCTTACATTGTTGATCCCTTCAGTAGATGCAATGTAATCCACTTTGGTAATGTGAATTTTTAAACAATCACCAGCCTTTTCCATTAACCCTTCTATACTAATGGTAATGCCCTACAGAAACTACAAAGGAATTCGGTGCCCAAGCTTAACATAAGACTTGGAGGACACTTAACAGCATTTGCATTCCTTATTTTAGTCCCAATGAATTGCAGATCGGATGTTGAACTTTATCAGTACTAAAAAGTTGATTGTGAAATTGATGCTCAGATACAACTTTCCACAAAACTGCATTGGAAAAATATGATGAAACCACTCAAAAGTTCCAATTCAAAATGCTACTTGAAGAGGCTGCAGTCCCTTGATTTGTGCAGTATTTTAACGTGTTCTAGCTGAGATTTCTCAGATTATTTGGAGGTTGTTTTATATTTTACACAAAAAACAGGAAAAACTATTTGAAAGCTTCATTCATATACCTGTATTATAAATAATCCCTGTGAATTCTCAGCAGCGGGCCTTCAAAAAATATTCATGTCCATTAGCCTGAAGATTAAGCCTGCTAGCAAGCATGAGAAATGCATGCCCCACTAAAGTCTTAAAGGGATAAAACAGTTTTGTATTGTAGTTAATTGAAACGCTGACAATCAAATTCCTATTGAAAATTATCAATTGCTTGTGACTTGATTTTTGTAAGACATTTCCCTCCCTTGCTTTATTCTGCCTTTTCCTTTTCATATTATATATTCCTGTGTTGTTTCACGGAAAAGGATGAGTGCTGGATTTCTTATGAGGTGATGACTTTAGGTCTTGTTCATTGTTTGTTCCATCTTCATTAATTTCAGGATGAGCTTATGTTAAGTTCAGAACCCTTCGAAGCTTCTGGCAGTTCCTCAAATCTGCCAAGCCCCAAATCTCTACATCATGGATATTCATCATGGAAGTCACAGAAAGGGCCAGGGCCATGATCACTTTCACATTCTTCATGACTAGAGGGGAGAAGAATCGTGAAACATTTTTTTCTGTTGTAACATGGGGACATGATATGGAAAATGAGATACGTTGTCCAGTGTTGTTTTACAATACCTTCAGCCTCCATTTTTGAGTCCATTCCAGTGCCTAACTTAAGTGCCTGCCTTTCCTGCTGTTTGGGAAAGCTGAGTATCAGTAAAGTTGAAATTGACCTGATTTGGGTATGTCTTCACTGCAGATATAGCTGGGGTAACTGGCACCTGAGTCTGAGCAACCTCACTGCAAAGCCATATCCAAATTACTGTGTCTTTACTAGTGCTTTGCTCCCCTGTTTGTTATTAAAACTTTTTTTGGGGGGAGTGGGTATATTGGATGATTCTTTGTACTGCAATAAACTGAGCCACTTTAATTCTTTCCTAGTGAATAGTGGGGGAACTTGCCAGGTTGTCTGGGCATGTGGTGGGAATTGTGGGAAGTCATTGGTGGATGATTAGCCTATATTCTCACTGTAAAATGGGTGGGTTACCAGTTGGACCTGGACTCTAAACCACACAGTCAACTGTGACAGCAAGCCTGGATTGAGAGTGCCACTTATTTTGCATGAGAGAGTTTTTGGTGTGGATGGCAAAGGGGTTAGGAGTACACCTGGGTAAAAATCTGGGCGAACTCTGCAGTGAAGACACACCCAAACTCTCTAGTTTCACTGCAGCCTAAATGTACAGAATAACTCTGCTAATGAGGACAAAAAGGGTTAATTATGGGCCTTCATATGAAAAGTATCCATAACAGCATGGTTTATAGCCACTGTATAACCATGAGCTACTTCGTGCTTTAAAGGAGAAACAGTCCTCCAAACCTGTAAGGCCAATGGCCAGGCAAAATTGCTACTGTTGGATCACAAGCCACCAATTTTTCAGCAAACCAATGGACAGGACAGCATTGTGGCAGAGTCATCAGATAAAAGCAAACAGATGCTACACACCACCAGCGCTATAGGATTCATAGACTCTAGGACTGGAAGGAACCTCGAGAGGTCATCAAGTCCAGGCCCCTGCCCTCATGGCAGGACCAAATACTGTCTAGACCATCCCNCCCTTGCTGCAGTTTAAGCCCATTGCTTCTTGTTCTATCCTTAGAGGCTAAGGTGAACAAGTTTTCCCCCTCCGCCTTATGACACCCTTTTAGATACCTGAAAACTGCTATCATGTCCCCTCTCAGTCTTCTCTTTTCCAGACTAAACAAACCCAATTCTTTCAGCCTTCCTTCACAGGTCATGTTCTCAAGACCTTTAATCATTTTTATTGCTCTTGTCTGGACCCTCTCCAACTTCTGCACATCTTTCTTGAAATGCGGTGCCCAGAACTGGACACAATACTCCAGATGAGGCCTAACCAGCACAGAGTAGAGTGGAAGAATGAATTCTCGTGTCTTGCAGTGGTGCATCTTGAGAACAAGATGCACCAAAAACTAAGCAGTCCTTTTGTGGGTTCTTCTCCAACAGATAAAAAAGCAGGGGCAGCCAGTCTGAGATAATTAGATTAAACAAATCCAGAAAAGGTGGAGGTGAATTCGTGTATGTATCTCCTCAGCCTCTAATGTCTCATTGGCCCAATCTGAAGACGAGTATCCTCTGGCCATGAATATGCTTCAGTTGTTTTGCTAATTGATAGCTTCTTCAGACAAACAGGACCTGGAGGTTGGAGAGAGGGATGAGGCATCCACCAGAGTACAATCTGGACTGTTGAACTGTGGTGTCCCTTTAATTCTGAAGGCCAGGGTGCCTGTTACACTGCTTTGCTAGTGAACAGCAGCCTCTCCAGGCTCTGCTCACATAGCCATACAGTAACAAACGTATAATAAAATTTGATAGCTGCATATATAATGTTGATACACACATTTTAACAGGACAGTTATTTTCAGCAGATTGAGTTTATGAATAATACCTCACAAGGCATCATTTGTACAAAATATATCCTTACCATATAAAAGTGATAAACATGGTGGTACAGGGTGTTACATGGGGTACAATGTGTCAGAAAAGGCTATTCTCTAGAGAGGCTGCAAATTCCCAGAAAAGATTTATCTTCTCAGGATCCAAAAATCCAGTGCTTGGCCATTTTAAGACATATTTTTACATTTGCAAACCTTGATGTATGCAGCCATCAAAAATAGTGCTGCAAATTTGTTTGTGAGGAGAATGGAGGGGGTTAAAGTACGTAGCTTTTTCAAACATAGCTGTGCTTCCCCAAGCACCCACAATGACAGTAGCTGATAAAATACCATTGGACCTTGTTTTGCTGGAAAAATAAGAATGTCTGTGTTTACCTGACATTTCTTTTATTCAAATAGCAAGGCCCAAGCACTATATGATCCCAATTCGGTTTGGGAATAGATTGATTAGTTACTACTTATTGATTATAGAAAACTCAAGCTCTGCAGTAGATGTACCTTGATTTAAAAAAAAAAAAATCATCAGTTAGGGGACCTGGTTGGTTAGCAGTTCCTTCTATCTGAGGAAATTTTCAAAGTAGTGGTCTCTTCAGGGGCTGAAACCCTATGTCCTACCAACGACTGACACGTCTAGTTTGTCTCCAAACTAGACGTGTCAAATTTGACGTGAGCAAACTTGACGTGAGCAAATTTGAGCCATACCAGTGTAGGATGTGCAGGTATTGCTAATTAAAGGGAAGTTTTAAACTAAGCAAAAATACATTTTTCTATGCTTGACATGAGTGAGTCGACTTTTGCCCTTCTTAAGTTGTTTGAGGGAAGCAGATTTTTTCATAATTCCAAAATGGTTAGGGAAATTACTGTAGTTTTATTCCTGAACTACTTATGATCTAGTCTAATAAAGATACATACAGCTGATAAAATTGAAAGTCGAGTGAACTTTTTTGTAGTATCTAATTAGTTCTTAATTTTGCTTAGCGCAAAATAAGAAGCCAAATGGTTGTGCTTATGAATAAAGGATTTCTTGCAGCTGTGATTCTGTGCTAAGCAAAGCATATTTAATCAACAAAATCTCAACTAATACTACTTGTTCCTTGGTTGAGCATGGGAAATAATTATATGTTAATGTGAAAAGAGAGAGATTTAAAGTGTTCTATTCACTAATTTATACATATATCAGACAAATTGTTTAGGTGTTGCATTTTCTGAACAGGAAAAGATTGTGTGACAGATATAAACTTAAATTTCATTTAACATCCTTGTAGAGATAAAAATGACAGAGAAACCCACCCACAGTAGCATTTAACTTCAAATAGGGGAGCTATCCAAAAATGAGGAAGCTGGTTAACAAATTAAAAGGAACAGTCACAAGGGTGAGATACTTGTAAACTGCATGGAGACTATTTAAAAAAATTCCATAATAAGGTCTCAAACCAAATGTATACTCTAAATTAAAAAGTAAAAGAACCTAAATGATGTCACCAGGGCTAAACAAGAAAGTAAGAGACAGTTACAGGCAAAAGAAGCATCCTTTAAAAATTGTAAGTCAAATCGTATTGAAGAAAATGGAAAGGAGCCATAAACTTTAGCAAGTCAAGTGTAAAAGTATAATAAAGCAGGCCAAGGAAGATTTGAAGGGCAACTAGCTAAGGAAACAAAAACTAACTGGATTTTTTTTAAAGTATACTGAAAACAGGAAGCCTGCCAAGTAATCAGTCGGGCCACTGATAATGCAGGTGCTAAAAGGAGCACTCTGGGAAGACAAGAAGAAGCTAAATGAATTCTTTGCATCAGTCTTCACTGAAGAGGATATGGCGGAGCGTCCCACATTATTTTTAGGTTACAGATCTGAGGAACTGTCCCGGATTGAAGTGTCAGTAGAGGAAGTTTGAGAACAACTGATAAATTAAACAATAGTAAGTTGCCAGAACCAGATTGTATTAACCCAAGAGTTCTGAGGAGGGGGATTCAAAGATAAAACTGCAGCGCTACTAACTGTGCTGTGTAATTTTGCTTAAATTAGCCTTTGTACCAGATGATTGGAGGATAGTCATTGTTAATGCTTTTTTTTTTTTTTTAAGGCATCAGATGCAATTCTGGCAACTACAGGCCAGTAAGCCTACCTTTACTTCCAGGCATATTGGTTGAAACTATATTAAAGAACAGAATTATCAGACACAGAGGTAAACATCTTATATTGGGGAAGAGTCAACATAGCTTTTGTAAAGGCAAATCATGCCTCACCAATTTATTATAATTCTTTGAGAGAGTCAACAAACGTGGAAAAGGCTGATCCAGTTGATATAGTGTTATAGTGTATTTGGCCTTTCAGAAAGGCTTTAACGAGGTCCCTCACCAAAGGCTCTTAAGTAAACTAAACAGTCATGGGATAAGAGGAAAGAACTTACATATCAGTAACTGGTTAAAAGATAGGAAGCAAAGGGTAGGAATAAATGGGCAGTTTTTACCATGGACAGAGGTAAATAGCGGGGTCACAAGAAGATCTGTACTGTGGACTGGGCTTTTCAATATATTCATAAATGATCTGGAAAATGGGATGAATTGAGGTGGCAAAATTGGCAGATGATATAAAATTACCCATGATAGTCCAAGCTGACTGCAAAGAGTTACAAAAGAATCTCACTAAACTGGATGACTGGGTAACAAAATGGCACATGAAATTCAGTGCTGATAGGTGCTTGGTGCAAAGTGTAAAATGTAATCCCAACTAATACCCAGTACAAAAGAGTTTAAATTCGTTGTTATCAGTCAAAAAAGAGATCTTGGAGTCATTGTGGATAGTTTTCTGAAAACATCTTCCCAGTGTTCAGTGGCAGTCAAAAAAGCTACCAGAATGTTAGGAACCTACAGGAAAGGTATAGATAATAACACAGAAAATATCATAAAGCCATTATATAAACCTATGCTAGTCCCACATCTTGAATACCACATGCAGTTCTGAGTGTCCTGTCTTTAAAAAAAGGATATATTAGAATATGGAAAAGTTAGGGGGAAGGGCAACCAAAGTGATTGGGAGTGTGGAATAGTTTCTGTATGAGGAACTATTAAAAAGACTGGGACTGTTCATCTTAGAAAATTGGTGACTAAGGGGGAATATGAAAGAGAACTGTAAAATCATGAATGGTATGAAGAACTGAAAAGGAAAGTCTATTTACTCCTTCATATAACACAAGGACTAGGGGTCACCTGATGAAATCCAATAGGCAGCAGGTTTAAAAACAAAAGGAAGTACTTCACACAATGGATCATCAACTCATTGCTAGGGGATGTTATGAAAAAAAATAAAACTGGATTCAAAAAAGAATTTGAGTTCATGAAAGAAAGGTCCATGAATCATGAGCACTGACTTTCCCTCTGCCCAGTGAGTGCTCGACCCCACCGTCCCCACCTCTTCCTGCCTCTGCACCACCCTCACTCAACCCCCATTCCACCCCCTTCCCTCAAGTCCCCACCACTGCCCTGCTTCTTCTCTGCCTCCTCCCCTGAGCATGCCACATCCCTGCTCCTCCCCCTCCCTCCTGGAAAGTCCTAAGTGCCACCAAACAGCTGTTAGGCAGCGGGCAGGCTGGAAGCACTGAAAGGGAGGAGGACGACTGGGGACGCAGCATGCTTGGGGGCGGGGGAGGAGGAGGAGAGAATAGGACAGCTTGGCTGCTGGTGGGTGCAGAGCACCCACTAATTTTTCCCTGTGAGTGTTCCAGCCCCAGAGCACCCATGGAATCTGCACCTATGCCATCAATAGCTATTAGCTAAGATGTTCAGGGATGCAACCTCATGCTCAGGGTATACCTAAACTTCCAATTACCGGAAGCTGGAACTGGATGACAGCAGATAGATCACTCAAAACTGTCTTGTTTTGTTCACTTCCCCTGAAGCATCTATCACTGGCTGTGTCTATCAGAGGCTGGATGCAGAGATAGATGGACCATCGGTCTGATCTGGTATGTCCATTCTTAAGCTCATTTTCCTTCCTGGATTGGAAAAATACAGGAAATACAGGAAACTCTTTAATTATAGAGCTACTGTACTTTTATTGCATAAAAGACAAAACCAATAGTTTGTAAATTTAGTCAGCCGCTGTTCATTTATTTCACACTCTGTGCCTGTTGTCCTTCAGTAAGTTACATTATTTAGCCCTGATGCTTCAAGGCCTTCCTCACTGTGAGCAATCCTTACTGTTAAGCAAGCTGCTTTGCTAACATAAAGGATCTGATTCTGATCAATGATACTGATCTATATACCAGTGAAAGTTAATTGATTTAGTGGCATTATTGTTGAATTATACTAGTGTGAGATCAGAATTGAGACCAGGGAGTTACTGACATGGATAAGGTTTAGCAGGATCAGGACCTTTTGTCTGAAAGATGCACAGATTAATACACTTTAAACCTATTTTTTCAGAAAGGTAAATGAGAGGCACAGAGATGTTGTGGTATTTTTTTCCCAAGATTGTACAACAAAGAATACTACCAGAATCCAGCTTTAATCAACAGAATATTTTCCTTACCATCCTATAAAATGCACATTTACCTTCCAATATTCTGCTTCAATTCCACAAATGGAAATCTATTGAAAGGAACGGGCATTTTGTGAAGTAGAATATATCAGTTTTTTTAAATAACGGAATATTAAAGAAAAATAGACACACAGATTTTTGTCCTTTTTTTATCACTAAACACAATTGTAGTGCTATATTTAAACCAATCTCAAAAGTCATGATTTCAAATATTGATGGCTCTTATGTGCAGATTACTTTCCTACAGGTCCATTAAACTGGAGAGTCAAGGTTAAATTGTTCTGTAATATCAACAAGTAATTTTTTTAAAGTAAAGTTTTTAACATAATTGTAACAATAAAAATGTGACTTATTTAAAGCTAGTAGCCAGAATTTTCAGTTATGAGTACTTAAAGATAGGCATCCAAGTAAGTAGCCTGATATTTTTTTAAGGAGTTTGCACCTGCAGGCTTGGTAGCTCCTAATAGAGCTGAGAAACTCTATTAGCTGTGCACTTCTGAAAAGCAGACATCTAAATAAACGACTAGCTACATGCACCAATGCTCAAGAATTTTGACCAATGGCTTTTTGTAGACTGAATGTTTTGTTTCTTCTTTAAATTCTATGGGTGAGATTAACACTCAGCATTGCCCTAACTCACTGGGAGCAGCATTACGGCAACACCACAGGCTCTTAAAAATCTCCCCCCACAATGGTCAGAAATCTGTGAAAAGCATCCACATCACATTTAAACAGATTTTTAAACTATATGTTAAAAGGCTAGAAGGTACATTGTATACGAGTAAACCTGCAGGAGTGAGCTAGATTGCCCAATAGGGCTTTTCAGTTTGTACTTTACAAGATATGATTCATTTTAAGGTAAATGAAAGGCATCAGAATTTGCTTATAAACCTACTATATTAGGGTCCCCCCACCCTTTTTGTAAGAGAGGAAGCTGGAAATAAGCTAGTGTTGGATCAATTGAAACAGCAAGTTTGCTAAATTAACTAGTTCTGAGTGGTGAAATGAGCCATGAATGTGCTATCCTGCATATTGCAGTAATTGAGAATCACTTTTTGTTTGAAAAAGGAGCGTTTTTATTTTTGATGTAAAAAATAGTAATAAATTAAATAAGTTCTGCTAGAGTTTCCTTGTAAATGAATAGGATTAATGAAGTGCTGTGAAAGAAACCTATGATTAGAGTTAGAACTAAGAATGTGCTGTTTTAAGTCTGGGAAAATTAGTATTGAGAGATGAAAGAGAATGGGGAGGAAAGCATTTCTTCTGTTCTTTTATTACAGGTATAAAAGAATATATTTTAAATGAAGTGTTGAAGTGAGAATCTATTGGAGGCTGCCAGATTAGTTACCTTGTGAATGTTGAATGTGGCGATGGTGGTAGTAATGCACACACCACATTTTTTTGCTGGAAGTGAAATGAATAAGTCCTAATGAAATTATTAGTTTTGATAATATTACATATTTACAAATCTAAAATTAGCATACTAACATGCAGTGTTGTCTTTTTAAAAACAACTAAAAAGAATCAGGTGTTACAAGGTTTTGCAGGCTGTGTAAGTTTATTTTTTAATGGTACATTTATACTTAATTATGTTTGTGGTAATTGAAAACACATTCCATTGATTAGGGGAAGAAGGAGAGCTGCAATATAAGTCTCAGTAACTTTTTTATATATATATATATAAATATTTTTATGCTTAAAACAGTGTACTCTCAAGTCCTTAATTTTAATTCTGAAGAAATAAGTAAAACAAAGGCATTTTAAAGTGTAATTGGATTCTTTACTGGAGTTTGATATAATTAGCCTACCCGCCTATGTAAAGTGGACTGCCTGCATTGAACAATTTAAGTCTCATGTCTTGCCTTGATCAGGATATTTTGTTGGTTTCCTAAAATTTCCATAACGTTCTTTTTTTTGTTTTTATTTGCTTTGTTTTTTTAACATCTTATTTCTTTGGTACTAAAGTTATTTGTGTGTTGTATTTGTGAGTGCTTCAGACAGTGCCACTAAGCCTACAGACACTGGAGGTTTCAGGATATTGAGACCTCAGCAGGTAGAGGTTGAAATTCTAGTGGAATGTGTTGCTATTCATATTCCAGTATCATGTGACGTACGGTGTGAGGTGCTTCGTCCTAAGAGAGATTTGAAAAATTGTATCTGTGGTGTTCTATAGCTGCCCTCATCATAGTATCTGAGCACTATGGTGATCCATCTTTGTGAAATCAGGTTGTTTCTCCCTTTATAGTGGCCCTGAGCTTAGAGACACAATGCAAGTTCTTCCTTTTTCTTTAATGGTAACACGCTATTTAGTATCCCCATAACTCTCTCCGCAGAGATACACACTAATTCTGGGCCAAAGTACACTTCTGCTAACTGGATTTTACAGCTCTCTACCCATACACATGCAGACACTTGTATGGTATTTGCATGTGGTGAAGGGATCAGGCAGGATTCTGAGACCTCACAGCAAGGGGTCTCATTTCATGGTTTTACAGAAGTCCTCAGATGAGCGTGAACTGGGCCTAACTGCGTGATCTAGTAGTTCTCAAATTGCTGTGTGTAGATGACCAGTGGTTTGCAAAGCTCTTGCTGGTTTCATGTGGAATGAAACATCTTGATAAACAAGTGGTGGGGAGCTGGGTTTTCAGAAGGTTTATCCATGAAAGGACATTTGTCCTACTTGAGGGAATGAAAATAGTCAAAATGAGTAAGGATTGGACAGTTGAGCCATTAGTTTTAAAAACTTTCTTCTCATTCACCATCCTCTTAGATTACATTTGTCCACTTTTTTTATCCTACCTCTTTTACAGTCTTAATGTTGTTTGCATTCACTCCCTTGTGATCCTGTCTGCCATCACTTAGTTTCCTTCCAAATTTTATTTTAGAACACAGATCCTGTAAATTTAGCTGAGATTGGCTTATTCTATGGTGCTCCTCTGTTCATTAACTGGAGTATAGATTTTTCTTTACATGCAGTATGGATCAATATTCCAGGAGAGAAAACGCAAAACTGGAGTAGTGCCGGCTATTGGCCCATCATACTGTACAACTGATAGGAATCGAGGTTGGTTAGAGGTCTTGATAAGCACCTGGTATTGAATGTCTACCTTTCTCATACAAGGTTAAATAACAGCTGGACCAGATAAGATGACAATTGAGTCATTTAAAAGACTGCAACACGGCCTACTGAGTGGTTGAAAGGAAATTTTTCCATAATGTTTCTTCTGTTCTATGTACATTTCTTATACTGTGTTCATCACTGTGGTAATTGAGCACCTTCCAATAGTGCATTAAGCAACTGGATTACACATCTGTCATGTGGTGTTTTGTCAATAACTAATGAGCTGCTTTTTTACATTACCCTCTGTTCTTTCACTTTCTTGGGTTTTGTGTGAGTGGGTGAGGATCATGTTGAGACAAGAATAATGGCTTTGCTATAAGGTCTATCTAATATGAGAAATAGCTCTTATTTAGTGTGTTTGTACATATGATTACTGTATTCCTTAGCTTGGTTTGCAGACAAAGTCAACATTTCCAAATGTACTTGCTTCTTTCATATCTTCCTATATTCTGTATAAAGCATTTTCCTTGTGGCTAATTTCCAACTTTTTAATAAGTTTGACACTAAATGATTATTTTTATTTGTGCTTTCTTTGGTAGGGTATGTACTATAATGTATAAATTAATACACTGAAATATCTTAAATGTAACTAAATCATTTTAAAATTGGCCTTCCTAGAAGCTTACTGTACAGGTAGAGTGAAAACCAGTTATCTGGGATAGGTAATATCATCTCAATTCATATTTTTGAATTAAAATTGTAGTGATTTTGCTGACTTTCTGGAAAGCGACATGCCCTTTTTTGATTGTCTGATAGAGTAGTTTCTTTTGGCACTGTGAACCTGAAGCAGGAGTGCAGCCTCCCACTGACTAAGCTCTAAATCAGTTAAACACCTTCATCTGAATAATTGTGATAGCTTGCAGGAATATTGCTTGCTTGGTTTACATTTTGTTTGCTGGGAGCAGAAAAATCTTGGAACAGTCCCAGCTTGCTCACCAGTCACTTTCTGTCAAATGGAAACAATTCCTGATCTCCTTTGTCCAGTCTATATATTCAGCCCAAGCCAGCTGATTTTAGACACTGAATCTAACATAGGCCAGTATGGTTAAGTATTTGTGTATCAGTTGGATGAACAGCTCTCTACCAGCATTGACTATTCACAGCATGAGCAGAGGGGGCTCTAATAAAATACGAGTCTGTACTGGAAAACACCAAGCTATGAGAAGTTGGATTGGACTATTCAGCTCATATTTGTTTTGAAAGAAAAATAAGGTAAACTGTATGGAGATGAATGGTTACTGCCATTTCTATACTTTTCTTAATTAGACAGTCCTGATGTCAGAAGCATTAAGCAAATTTTGTGCGAACAGAGATGAGAAAAAGCATTTTCAGATGATCCTATGTAGCAATGTTTTGGAATGCTGTCTGATATATAATGAAAAGATATACTTATCAGCTGCAAAGGGTTGGTCACAGCTGACTTACCCATTAATTTCTTTTTAAACAGGCATTTTCAGCTACTTCTTCCTAAGGCAGTTCAGAAAAAAGCAAAGATTGATTAGTCTGATAAAAAGATAGAATATTCTTTAAAATTATGGATTCTTCGTATGGAAAATCCACAATTCAAAAAGAGAATATAATTATTTACCCAATCAACCTAAAAGATAATGTAGAAATAACTATTACTTAAACTAGACTTTTTATTCATTTATAAGTCTTCATGAAACAATAAAAAGATGTGTAGAGACTGTATATCATCAGAAAGCATAGACCCTAAAGAAGGCGATTTGTTCTCTTTTTATGCATTTCTGGAAGGGCTGTCAAGATGTTTTGTGTAATAAACACAAACAACCAAGAAGGATATATAAAGTATTTTAATATTACCTTTTTACTACTTCAGGTGGCAGTGCTTATGTAGTTTGGGTTTGTTTATGCGCGAATGAATGTTTGCGTGAAAAGAAAAGTAGTTTCACTAATATTATTTGTGGAACCTAAAATTGAAGATTATAAATTCCTTTGCTCTTTATTCTGGCAAATGGTTTATTAAACTATTCCCTTGTCGTTTGATAAAGATGCTCTTTTGGAAAACTGAAACAATTTTAAAGGAAAATGGTCTACTCTTATTTTCTTATGAAAAATTCAGCAAAAATATTTTTAAATTCTAATAGCAAACATGAAGGAAGCTGAATACTAAATTTAATATTCATTCCTTGAGTACTTACTGCTGAATGGAGGCATTCCAGGAAATGACTAAGAGAGAGTAATGTGTAAGCAAAGCGGTTATCGGTATGTATGGAAGACAAATGACTTGAGCCATTTTTAAAATTAGACTGGACAGAGCATTGGAAAGATATACTACCCATGGACAATTCTGCATTGACAAGAGGCTGGATTAGATGATTTAAAAGAATCATAGTCAATACAAGAGACTTGTGTATAACATAAGAATGGACCTACTCGGTCAGACCAGTGGTCCATCTTGCCTAATATCCTTTGTTCTGATAGTGGCCAAAGCCAGGTGCTTCAGAGAGAATGAATAGAACAGGTGATCCATCCCCTATCACCTATTTCCAGCTTCTGGCAAACAGAGGCTAGGGACACTTCAGAGCATGGTTTTTGCATCCCTGCACATCCTGACTGATAGCCACTGATAGACTTATCCTCCAGGAACTTATCTAGTTCTTTTTTGAATTCTGTTGGCCTTCACAACATCCTCTGGCAAAGAGTTCCACAGTTGACTGTGTGTTGTGTCAAGAAATACTTCCTTTGTGTGTTTTAAATGTGCTGCCTATTAACTTCATTTGGTGACCCTTAGTTCTTGTGTTAAGAAAAGAAGTAAATAACACTTTCTTATTTACTTTCTTCACACCAGTCATGATTTTATAGACCTCTGTCATATCTCCCCGTAGTCATTTCTTTTCCCTGCTGAAAAGTCTTTAATCTCTCCTCATAGGGAAGCTGTTCCATACTTCTTATGGTTTTTGTTACCCGTTTCTGTTCCTTTTCAAATTCCATTGTCTTTTTTGAGATGCGGTAACCACATCGGCATGCAGTATTCAAAATGTGGAGTACCATGGATTTATATAGAAGGAATATATTTTCTTTTATTATTTATCCCTTTCACGTGCATTCGACAAAGTGGGTATTCACCCATGAAAGCTCATGCTTCAATACATCTGTTAGTCTATAAGGTGCCACAGGACTCTGTGCTGCTTTTCCCTTTCCTAATGATTCCCAACATTCTATTTACTTTTTTGACTGCTGCTGCACATTGCGTAGATAATTTCAGAGCCAGGAATAGTGTTTGGGGGGGCAAAGACAGTGATGCTACATGCTGGGGTAAATATTTATTTGCTAATTGAAAGTCAGGTAAACTTTAAACTTTTTTCTTTCTTGGGGGACAGCAAAGTGGGTTGACAAATTCAGCCTTGACATAAGCAGTGTCATCTTCTATACTCACAGCAGGCTTAATTTGGCTTATTGTCCTCATTCAGATTATATATGAGTAGCTAAGAGCCCTTAGTCTTTATACTGCTTTTATTCAGCCTTTGTCCTATCTTTTACTACCAAAGAAGCTAATCATACATTTGCACTAATATCAAGTTAATAAATCGGTGATTCTGTCTTTTATATAAGTGTGATGGGCACCTTTTGAAGTATTTCACTGGGTTGTAGCAGGTTTGACATTGTTTGATCTATCAAAAATAATTTTACAACCATGTCCTGAAAGAAATCTGGCAATAAAATAGCAAGAACAGTGATTATGGCTAAAACTTTAAAACATGGTGCCTGAAATGCAACAGGATCTCTAGGCGCGTGACTTCTCTGAAATTAGTCCACTTCCTAATTATAGGCACTCATGACTGAAATTTATGGCCTAACTTTTTTGGTGCTAGTTTACAGATAGCACCTGCGTGGCTGAGCTTTTGGAACATCGCCAATGTCAATAATGATCTGCTTCCTTAATGATTAGGCTTCCTCTTTTCCTCTCCTTTCTCTCTTCTTTCATCAACAGATATATGATTCTCTTCCCAGTTTCCTGGTCAATTGTGTTGCTGACTCTTCCCCACTGTTCAAGTATTATCTCCCATCAACCTTTTATCCTGATGCACTTGCCTACTTAAATGGTTAACTGTTACTCTTGCCCCCCCCCCCCACCATTATCTTCCTTATTTCTTTGCCTCCTATGGAGTGTGTGTTGGTCATGCATCCTCTAATGGTGTTGCCTTCCTTCCCTCTCCTCAACCTTCTGCTATTGCTGTTTTTTGTTCTCTTTATCCTAGATGTTTTCCCAATCCCTCCTTCATGGTTTATCTCTTGGATTTGACTCTTAGTAAATTAAACAGGGAGCAATTTAACTTTATCTTCCACTGTTTTAACTTGGCTTCAAAACGATTTAATTTACTCATTAATTGTGAGAAGTTTAAATAGATGATTAACAGTCATACGTGTGTTCATGATGGAAGATCTTGTAAGTTCTTTTGAGAAATGGAGGCAGAAATTTGAATATACTTGGGACTGGCACTGAAATAGATATTCAGGGTGTTAATGTGAAAGGTTACTGGTTGGCAAGATAAATGCATTGCAATGCCTCATTGAAATTACCCAATGGTCAAATTTGTCAGTTCCAATAGGTTTTTAAACTGATGTTTTGCCTCTAATGACCACTTTGGTCCTTGCTATTCCCTCAGTCCAAAAGAGAGCTAAAACATTTGCAATTTGTTAGTCCTAGGAGATGGTCAAAGGAATTCAAACAAGTTGATACAGTTCAAACACAGACTACTGTGAAACAACACCATGAAAGAATCTTTGCGTATACTCCTCAGATAGGGCATATAGATAACTGCTTCTTCTGTTTAAATCACCAGCCAATTTCACAACCTATATAAATTCTTATTTTGTAAAGTGTTTCCTTCCTGCAGCCTAACACACAAAATGGATTATGACATGGACATGAATTTCTGTGTCACAAACTTTGTACTTCTCCATCATTTGATAACTAGTTTTGGGTTATACTTCCCAAGATTCACAGTTCTGGTTTGGGTCTGAACCTTTAAAATGTCATGAGTCTGAAAGTTTGGGCTGGCAGTCTCCTCAAAAGACGTGTATTAGTGAGGTAAAGTTTTCTGACTTGCTTTTTTTGTGTGTGAGAAAAATGTCTTAGTTCAAGCAATCTTTATATTGGGCATGTTTGCTGTTGTGATGCATGAAAAAGTTATGGTAATGGTAGTCATTACTGCGAGAACAACAAAATGCTGGGATAAGTGCAGGCTGGTCTTTTCCAGCTGATGCCAATAAAGTAAAGAGGCTTCCATTAGAAGATGACAGTTGCCAGCAGATAGTCCATTACTTTCTTATTCTAAGTTTATAATTTGCGACTCTTTGTTGGATAATTTTAAATTCCTTCTCTTTGCAGTCAAATACTGATGTGTGTAGTAGATAGGTCTGTACTTAACGGATATATATGTTTGCATTTTTTTGAGGGAAGAAAAGATTAGGAAATTGAAACAATGATGAATGCATCTTTCAAGTGTGAATTGCTTAAATTATTTTTCTTGAAGTTGATTTTCAGAGACAAAGATGAAAAACTTTCCCACACTGTTATACCAAGACAAGTGCTAATGATGGAATTACCACGTTCTGATTGCTCTCTTCTAATGGGCAACAAATCAAAGTGCCTTTTAAATTGACAATAATTGGGCAGAATGACCCTGCCATTCCTCCTTTCTCACAAAACTTATGGGATTTGGGGACTGCCAGTAGCAGGTGTTAAGTTTATAACATTCCCCTTGACCTGTTAGTTGCTGGCAATGTGTAGTCAATTTTGTACTCCACTTTTTTCCTCTGTATTATTGGTTTTCTTTGCAGTCTTATTTTGAGGTCGTCCAAAATTGGAGATGGATGAGGTTCCTCAGTATTTAGCAAAGCTAATATTTGCCCTTACGTAATTTAAATAAAGCAATGGAGATTGTTAAAATGTTCTCATTTATACAAATGTTATTGTCATTTTATAGGGCCGGAAGTTTTAGATGTCAAAGCAACTGAACACTGGTAACTTCTGTAAATTAATATTCTAACTTAACCCATTCTATCAAAGTAGAGAAGCAACTTGTAATTTTTAAAGTCTTTCGGTCTTATCTGTTTTGTATATCACAGAGCACTAAAGTGTGATCTCTATGCATTATTTAAGGCTATAACTTTTCTCCCTACATCAGAGGTTCCTTTAAGTGCTTTTTATTTGTGAATCTGTAGTTTTGAAGTATAAACAAGAAACAACTGTTTTGAATCTCTGTTTGTGAACTACTTTGCTATTTTTAAAATCCTTCATCCTCTGTGTGTACGGGACTGACAAAAATATCCTATGTTTCTTCAAGTAGTGTCCCTATGGGTGCTTCAATTCAAGTACACCTGTGCCTTTGATTGGAGATTTGATAGTGGTGCTGTTTTGGCCACAGGTAGACTACTTGCATCCTTGCTGAGGCTATATATTGCTGCACATGTGAACATTTCTCAGTTCCTTCTCAACCACCTTTGGCCGTGGACGGAGTCTACAGTGTGCATCTATTCTATAATATTTAGCATTTTCTTAAGTAGTTAGTTTATTTCAGTGTTTATAGTGTTGGAACAATTGTTCCCTTTGTTACTTTTTGTTACCTTTTTCACTCAAAAATAAATTTTTTTTTTTTTATTCTTTGATAGTTTTATTCTTAACTTCCCCTTCTTGGGGTTGTCGTCTTCATTACTTTCCTCAAGAATGCCAGATTCCCTGGGATTCAAGAGATTCCTTTCCTGCTGTGAGTCTATTCTGATCATTCCCAGTACCTGTGCTGTTTGTGTGATACCCATATCCCCAGTAAGTGCAAGGTCTGCACAGCCTTTAAAGATAGATTACCCCCCCCCCCCAAAAAAGGCAGATCAAATTTAAACTCTTAATGATGGAGGAAGCTTATGGAGGATCCATGGGTGCAGGACCTCCCAGTATCGCTGGGGCCTGTCCACTTCAAGATCTCAGTCACTAGCGACTGCTAGAGAGGTAAGCAGTGCCGTGACATAGAGTACATCTACAGGACCAAAGTTGTCATTTGCATCTGCCTTAAAACAGAAAGCAATAAGGAGTGGTCACCAACACACAAAAAGTCTATAGAGACATCAGGTCCCAAAGGGAGTTCCATGCACACTCCAAGTGATGCTGGTACCACAAAGGCCAAGAGGAAAAGACAGTCTGTACTGAGTTCAGGTACCCAGGCTCAGACTGGCAGAGATGCAGTTGAAAAGAGTTATAAGCGTGTTCCTGAACAACACTTAGTACCAATATCAAGAACCAATATCAACTGTACCAAAGACCCACAGACCTACTACTGTACCAATGGAATCTGAGCAGACTCATTTCCAAGCTAAGTGCTCAGTGCAGACTATGTAGGTACTGAAACTGTCTTCCACAGGTTCTCTCCTGAGCCAGTCTTTGTTACCGTTGGTACTGCAAGAGTTCAGGTACCCTAAGGACCTGTACTCTCTTTGGAGCCAGAGTCTTCCATATTAATGGGAGCTGAAAGTTTGTTCAGCATCAAGATCCTCTTGGTCACTGACCCCTTTATCATCTAGAGCACCATACTCACCCTTGTCTACTTGGCCAGCTGAATAGCTTCCTCCTCTCCCCCCCCCCCCGAGTATATAGAAGAGAACTCTTCAGATTCTCAGATCTCAGTGCAAGGCTCCTTGTCTATTCTAGAGCACATCATTCTCTCTCCTACACTGTGTTTTACAGGAGGATAGATGACAACCACATGGTAACCATGTCATGAATGAGAGTTTCTATTTTCACCTAGCTCTGACTTCCCTATTAGCGGAGGCTATAAATGAATGAGGCTGGCAACATCTCTCAAAGTTGACCACATTCAGTAAGGAAGATAAGAGGCTCAATCTTTTTGGCCACACTTCAGAATAGCAAACAATCAGGCAGCCATAGTTTAATAAAACTACTTAAATATTAATAAATTTAATTACTTTATTAAGCATCGCTTGAGGAACATCGTGACCAGGGTAAAGCCAGAGTTCAGGAGGGACAGCTTCTAGCAAAAACATAGCTCCTGGCCTCCTTACATGTGACAGGTACTGCAGCGTGGTCTATATCCACTGCAGTAGTCATGAGAACAGTGTCTTCGCTGCAGATGTCAAGCCTTTTGAGAGAGGTTCAGAGTACAGTTGAAGACCATCCCATTGATGGTTGCAAGCGCTTTGCAGACTTAGTGGATGCCTCTTTACATACTTTAAAGGACTCAAGAGCCATGCTGAGATACTGTGGAATGTATACACCTATAAATTAGAGGAGATTTAGTAGGTCTCAAACAGCAGAAAGAGCAAGTCCAGTCCCATATTCAACCTATCATAGACTCTGATCTGCTGGTCAAGAAACCAAGATACTCAAAGAAACTTCATCTACAACTGCATCTTCTCAGCCATCCACATGCTTCAGACAACAGTTGTGATGGCTCAGTTGAGAGTCTCAACCATTCAATCAACAGGAATTCACAGCTGCAACATCTTACCCCCTCCCTCCTTTTGATTGCTGCTTCTCCCATTTTCAGGATGTATGGGATCATATAACATTGAACAAATGAGTTTTGGAAGCCATAAGATCAGGTTACACTGTCCGTTTGAAAGGTATCACTCCTAACCACTTGCCTTCTTCCATCTCTCTTCAGGGACCCCTCTCATGATTATTAGAACAGGAAATGACCTCATTTCTGTGTTTAGGAGCAATAGAAGCAGTGCATGTGCAACACAGGTGAAGGGGATTCTATTCAAAGTACTTCCTGATATCCAGAAAGAATGGAGGGAGGAGACTAATTTTAGATCTTGAGTCTCTAAACAGATATTTAAAACAGCAAAAATTCAGGGTGGTAACCCTGGCAGCAATAATTCTGTTAGAATTAGGAGATTGGTTCACAACTCCGAACCTAGAAGACACACATTTTCATGTCACTATCGCTCATCACACACGGGTTTCTTTATTTCCAAATCAACAGTGAATGCTACCAAAACAAGGTGCTGACTTTTGGACTATCTTTGACACCAAGGGTGTTCTCAAAGTTTCTGGCAGTAGTTGCTGTCCTATGTGGTTTGGGCATTTTCCTGTACCTAGACAATTGACTGATAAAGAGCAGGTCATAATCAGGAAGTGTTGGAGTCCATAAAGATCAGGTGTTCTCTGTTTTACAACACAGGCCATCAGGTCAACTCAGAGTCCCCTTTGACTCCACTACAGCATGTAGACTTCATAGGAGCAGCCCCGGATGCAGAGGCTAGATTTCTTGCACTAGCAAATCTCAGATTCAGGGCAGTCCTCCAGTTGCAGTAAGAGATTGTCTTCAACTGCTGGGACACATCAGCTTTTGTATTTCTAGTGTTACATACCAGGTTACATCTCCGATATGTACAGGGTTGGCTTTAAACAGTTTACAAACCTAGCAGACTAACCTGCCTAGATCTCTGTTCCCCATTGGGTTTTACACTCTTTCAACTGGTGGAAGGACCTGACCAAGACCTTCACAGCTGTTCCATCATTCAGATTCCCCCTACCAGACACTTTGCTTTTGTGTTATAGGGCACATCTGGTACCTCAGACAGTGCAGAGCAAATGGTTGCTGCAAGAGCAGCTTCACCACGTAACCTAGAGGTAAAAAATGCTTGCCTACACATTGTACTTCTAATCAGATCAAAGTCAGTAAAGAGAATGAGAAAGTGTGGCATGCATGTATTATATCAACTGTCATGGAGGAGCATTCCTCTCTCTCTCTCTCTCTCTCTCTCTCTGCTGAAGCAATAAAACTCTGAAATTGGTCCATAACCAACCACATAGTCATCCCAGCTTCTTACCTCCCAGCTATTCAAAACACAATGGCCTATGACCTCAGCAGACATTTCTTTCTAAATTGTGAATAGAAACGAAACTCCAGAGTCCTCCACGTGATATTCTTAGCTTGGGGATTCCTGGAGATCGATCTGTTTGCCACACCAGCCAACAGAAAATGCATCAGGTATTGTTCCAGAGGAGGTTTTTATCCCCTATGTCTAGGAAATGCCATTTCTCATCTCATAGTCAAATGGACTTCTCTACACGTATGAACTGACACTGTTATTGTTAAAGTTTCTCACAAGATCTGGTCAGAATCATACTGATTGTGCACCAACATGACCAAGGTAAGTCTGGTATCCCTATCTGATCAGATGCACCTCTGGTCAAACACTTCACCCCAACTTCTGGATTCTGAGACTCCAAGTATGGTTCCTCAATGGTTCTCAGCGATAGAGATATTTTGTTCCTCAGAGGTACCAGTTTTATTAAATAGTCAAAAAAACCATCTAAAAGAGATACTTACCTCTTTACCTACTTCATGCCCTCCTTCCCATCTGCTTTGGTGCCACCCTTATAGGATTTGAAGTGGAGAAGGAACTGCGGGTGGTTTGCCCATACAGACCTATATAGCCTTGGGGTAGGGCATGAGAAAGTGTGGGGTGCGTGTGTAGGCCAAACGGGCACTCCTATCAGAAATCTCCAGTCAAAGATTCAGGCACAGGTACACCTGAAGTGGAGTGCACACAGGGACATACATCTCAAAGAACTCCAGTTCCTGCCTAAGGTGAGTAACCTCTCTTTCTCTTGCCTCCCTGTCACAGAAGGTCTTACCTTTACAAAGTACTAGGGAAAATGGATATTTTTCCAAAATTGGTCAGTAGTATATTAAAAAAAAATATCTTAACATTGTTCATACTCATCGGATTATGTTAGCAAAATTCCTGTTAGCTTGGGGAACCAAGTCATTGTTGCCCATGCTGACTGTCCCATTATCTTCACAGGTCCATTGAGCAGCTGTTGTAAAAGTCAGCCATGCTCAGAGAGAGTCAAAACCAGCTCAGTCTCTTTGCATGCAAATAATTTATCTGATTCTGACAATACTGCCAAATTATTTCACATTTTTACTTCTTTCAGGAACAAAACAGGCCTTTAAAATAAACTAGGGAGAAAACAGAATATTAGACATTGCCCAGTGTTGTCTGTCTTCCTTCCAGTACAGTACAGTAATGCTCAGTTCAAATCCGATACCAGATTATATTACCTCTATTTTGACAATTAACTACAAACTTGCATTAGACAAAACAATAAGCTTCTTGACATGATTGGTTTTCCTTTGTAATTGGTTAAATCAACCTAATTAAAGTGTCAGTATTCTCTAAATATTAATACCTTCATCAATATCACCCAAGCCCTGTCATCATTATATGGGAAAAATGCAGTAAAAACCAGGCAGAATTATTAACTCATTCATCTAGGCCAACAATCTCCTTCCCTTGGATTGATGATAATAAATTACTACTGCCTGAGGCAGACACTCACTAACTTTAGGCATTACTACCCAGCATCCTGTTTTAAAGGATAGCAGAGCTGCTTCTGCAATATGAACTCCCTGGGAGCCACACTAGGATTTCAGGCTGAATCAGCTGGAATTCCTTCTGGGGTTCCTGGTGCAGAGCTTCCTCAGCACAGTCTGACCTCCCAGTGCAGATTTATGCCTTTTAAGGCACAATCAAACCCTAAAGGCATAATTGACTACAATAAAAACAAAATAATATGAGTAAGTACTGCAGAAATAGTGATGTCTGGCCAGAGTAGTTGGAACAAGATGGTTTTTCTTGGTTGTATAAATCTTTTAAATCTGTTAACTGAATATTCTTGATTTGATTACTTTCCAGGGTTTCCAATTTCCATACATATTTAAATCCTTTTTTGACCACCTTCTTAGAGGCCACCATCCAACTCCTCTTTTTCAAAGGAACTGATAGTCTCTTTTTGTCTTAATTATGGCATACTTTAGGATTTCTCAGGTATCTTTTATTCTGATGCTTTTTAACACTTCATCCCATAACATGTTTTTCAATACCCTATCATTTGCTTTTTTGAAATATTTCCTGTTCTGTCAGCCAATTTCTAACTATACTGAATAAAGATGTTGTGTGATTACTGACTGGTACAGGTAAAGAATAACTGCTACAGTATCTAGTTGATACTATCCTTATTAAACCTTTTTTGAAGTGTAGTTACTCAGTACACTGCAACTCTTTTTAAATTATTCTAGTCAGTACATAACTGACTTCTTTCCCGCCTCTGATCAGATACGTATTATTGTGCCTTGCCAATTGATGTGAGAGCTACTAAACAGGATATAGTTCTGTTTTTAAAGAAACCCATCTCAAATGAGCTTTTAAAATCCAAGTCCCATACAGACCACTAAATTGACAGATGAAGTTGCAGTGACAGCTGTCCATCTCCAGCCCATGAACCTGCATCCCATCCTTCCCCATTTCCCTTACCTTATTGTCCACACTGGTATAGTACCAGTTAAGATTCAGTATTAGCTATCATTTTGAATATCCCTGGTTTTGTCCATTTGTGTTATAACTAGGGCCATACCAAATTCATGGTCCATTTTGGTCAATTTCATGGTCATAGGATTTCAAAAATAATCAATTTCATGATTTCAGCTATTTACATTTGAAATTTCACGGTGGTGTAATTGTAAGGGTGCTGACCCAAAAAGGAGTTGTGAAGGGTTCACTAGGTTTTGTAAGGGGGGTTGCAGTCCTGCTACCCTTACTTCTGCGTGGCTGCTGGCAGCTGCTGCTGGCTGGAAGCCCAGCTCTGGAAGCAGAATCGCCCTCAGCAGCTGTGCAGAAGGAAGGATGGCATGGTAAGTTATTGCCACCCTTACTTCTGCGCTGCTGCTGGCAGGGTGCCCCCTTTTGAACTCGGCGCCCGGACAACAGCCGCCACTCGCCGGCCATCCAGGTATGAAGGCAGTGCAGAAGGAATGGTAAAAGCACACAAAAGTTCAGATTTCATAGGGGAAGATCAGATTTCACAGTCCATGATGTGTTTTTCATGGTCATGAATTTGGTAGGACCCTAGTTATAACCACCTTCCTGTTTTGAATATATTTTGTATTTTAATTGACTTGTTTTCACATAATATCGGAAATAAAAACATTTTTGGTATTTGTCATTCTTAATTTTGACATAAATTATCAGCAGTAGCATAGCAAGTGGGTAATAGGAGCCATTTTCGTCCAGTCTGAAAGTTTTTAATCTTGTGGAACACCACTGATTGTAGTCATTTGATAGAGTTGTAATTGTATTTAGGAATGGCATATTGTTTCTTTCTGCCACTGTGCCATAACATAAGGGTTTGCTGATTATTGTTACAAAGATCAGGCACTGTTTGTATTGTTAAGTTCTAAAAATAAACTGAAAGTTCCTAGTGGAATCTAACATTCATCTGCAACCTTATGTTTAGGCTTGGAAGAATTAGATTTTTATGGGTAAATGTCAATAAACATCGATTTCATTGTACACATACAAAAAAGAAAAATATTTCCATCAATGTCGAAATTTACAGATAAGCAAATTAAGAAAAATGCTGATTGAGTTTGATTAAGGATATTTACTTCGTGTATTTTGACATGTGACAATGACAGTTGGTGTTTTCACAGTTACAAACTTTTAATTTTTGGAATCTCAGTGTCTGTCATTAAATAACTGTTGTCTGACCCCTCGAATTGTGAACATTTAAATTGATTAAAAAAAACACTAAAAAATCTTAAAAATTTATATCTGAAATTATCAAATAATTGTATTCTGCCAACCCCTAATTGTTTCATAGCAATTAATGTTACATAGATTGCTATAATTGTACCCATATTCGGGACACCCAAATTCCAAGTTCGGTCCCATCTTATCAGAATTTGCAGTTGTCTATTTCTCCCTCCCACCTCCTCTCCTGTGTCTGTTTAGTGATTTATGAGTACCTGTTGCACTCTTTTTGGTGTGGATAATGTTTACTTATTTGGGAAGTTTAATTTTAGCTCAGTGTAATGTGTCTTTTGGCCAGTCTACATTGTGGCATCTGTTCTTATTTCCTGAAATCAAGATCCATGAAGCTATTCCAGAAGGAGCTGTCAACATAAACAAACCCATCATGTTGTTTATGCTGTGGATTACATTTTTTCCTTTTTGTTTTTTGAGGGGTGGGTGGAGGAACAAACCAAGTTAGCACCCAGTTGGTGTAAATTAAAAATGTGACAATGCACTTCTAGTTCATAATACTTTATATGCCTGTGAAAGTGATTCTTACCTTTAGAACCATTTTCTCTCTAGCTAATAATACTTTTTTTTCCTGTTGTCCACAGAATGAGATGTTACATGCTTTTTTTCATGTTGCCTAAAACAAAAGTACTTCCAGAAGTGTACAAATCTATTCAGTTTATTTCAGCTTGCAGAAGGGCTAACGTTCACAACAAATTACTTTTTAATGTCCCTTATACATTAATGGTATGCATCTTACCGTCAACTGGATTATTATTTTTTTTTTTTAAAAAAAAGAGCTTTACAAACATCCTTTGGTTCCCTCATTTTACCCTGGGTTCAAATGTCATAATATAAAATGTTTTTGGTTCAGATGTGTGCCAATGTCTGTCACGTGTAATTTTGGTGATATGGATAGACTTCAAGTATACATTTGACTGTGTTCTTCTGAGTAATTAGCAGCTGATTCTATACAAAAATTGTGCTAAAATGAAGTTCAAGTTGATAGTACATATCAATAATTTAAGGTAAAATACAATTCATGGATGCTGAAATTATCCCAAAACCAAGTGTTATAAATCCAGAAAATTCAGAGTTCATGTTAAGCATTGTTTTCTTTACTATTGTAGAAAGAGACTTTTCTTGTAATAACTGTTCATATTATTTATTCTAAGAAGATATTTTGTCTTGTATAATTGTTATACAACATATGTAAACTATTACATGGTTCTCAATGCCTCTCCACATTCATCAGAGAAATCATACTAGAACCATACTAACAACTTACTTAAAATTTTTTAGATATAGTGTGGACAGACTGTAAAGACTAAACTAAAACTTGTGCTAAGTTGACCCTTAGTTTGGTTTATCTTACTGTATTGCATGTAGTGAATACTGTTTAGCATTTCTGTATATTTGTCCCATTACCTTTATTTCCCCCCACAGTTGTACAGTTTCTAAATGAGTTTGTCTCTAGTTTTCAGTCTTAATTGCTTGGCATTTGGACACCTTTTCCATCTTTTCTATAGATCTCTAGGGAAATATAGTCTCACTGATATGTTTGTTTTTTGTTTGCCCAGCCCAACGGTTTTCTATTTAAATGTAAATAATTGAGATTAGAAGAATGGGTACGATTGAGTATAGCACACCATTGTGGTGATCATGAGAAAATAGTTTAATAGCTAACTGGAGAAATTCATTCTTAAACTGTGTGATGAACATGATGAATAGAGAGATTTAAAATCTGCACTGTGTAATAGTCTGTATCTGGTTTGCAGTCTAATGTATATATGTAATAATTATACAATGGTTATGTTAAAATATTACATTGAGAACTCATCTTCTTTAGACAAACAATGCTTTTGTTTTTCATGGTTTCAGCTGTACTTTATCAGAGGATAAACATCAAATAACATTCACATGTTTTTGAAAGTCAACGAGGATGAAAAATTGATTTAGCATTTCTAGCATAAAGATGCAAAGAAGCAATGAAATATTTTGTGACTCCACCATCACCTTAGTTTACTGCAAGAAGTAGTAATAGCATAGTTATTTTATAGGCGCAGTTGATTATCTAGCTATTATATGTATGTCAGGAAGGAATAGTGATTGAGAGTTGAGAAGTAAAAGCTATTTTTAAATTTTATGATGGAAAAGTCGTCTTGTCTCTGGGAACACACTTTTAATCTCTTGAACTATTTTCAGATCCTAAGTATATGATAAACCAGGACCCCATTGTGCTACATGTTGTGCAAACAGAACAAAAAGACACCTTTTTTTGGGTACCTACCCAAAAGAGTTTACTATCTAAGTAGCTTGATTTTGCTAAATGATTGATGTTACATTTCTCAGTTCACTCAAGATGCTTGTATTCTATTGGTTAATTTTAACATATGTCAGAAACATTTGACAATATTGTCCAACTGTCTACTAATAATGGAAGAATAACAGATATTGTGTCACATAATCTGGAGTGGTTCATGAGTGAGAATTCCAACCACAGGGCAGACTGTTAAGAAGCAGGGCACAAACCCCAAACTACTTGTGAGTTGTATACTTAGATTTCAGCAACCAAGTAACAAGATGTGTTGCTCATGCGTATTCCACCGTAGGTGTGCGCGCTCGCCATGTGCACTGATGCCGGAAGTTTTTCCCCTAGCGGTACACGGAGGGGGCACTCCCCCCTCCACCCCTGGAGTGGTGCCTACCTGGCACAGTATAAGGGAAGCTGCGTGCTCCCTCTACCCTCAGTTCCTTTTTTCCGTCAGTGAAGGTGCATCAGAACTGCTCAGCTCCAGCGTTGTTGCAGCTTGTCCCCAGAACTGTTCGTTCAGTAGTACCTGTAGTCAGTTAAGTTTTTCAGTAAAGTTTTTAGTTAATGAGCCCAGGCCAGGGCATGCCCCATGCCCCACTATTTAAGTCCTGTGGCTCTTGTAGGTGTTCTGTGCCAAGAAGTGACCCGGACACAGACTGTATGCGCTGATTGGGAGACACCCATATCAGCGAAAGGTGCAAGATCTGCAAGTCGTTCAAGCCCCGGCCTAAAAAAGAAAGAGACATTAGACTCTAGGCATCCTGATGGAGTTGGCGCTGGCCCTGACCCTGGCACACTGCTCTGATCTAGTACCCAGCACCATGGCATCAGTAGATGGAGACCCTCCGGTATCTTCGACTAGTCGGCACCACTCCCCTTCCATGAGGCATGCCAAGAGGACTGGAAAGACTCCCTCTTCGCAATGGCACCGAGGGACATCTGGGTCAGAGGCTAAGCCCATATCGGGTAGTCCTTGGTCTCCATTGGGCCTTAGGCCTCTGACTTACGTGGAGCAGAGTAGCCCTGTCCCTTCCGATCAGGCCTCTCTGGATGTCCAGATGCCATCTGCGCCAAAAGTGCTCTAGGCAGCTAAAGACGTCATGTCCATCCTGGTGCCGGGAGCACCGAAAATGTTGGCCCCACTCTCTAGAGGCAAGCTGCCGCAGTGATAGCCTCAGTTGCTGCCGGCCTGGTATTGGTCTCGGTCAGGGAACATTCCCGACACTGTTCACCACCCAGTGATCATTCAGGGCGCAGTCCATGTGGATCACCCTCAACGCTGGCTAGACTGTCTGGATGGGTGCCATCCGACTGGGACTCCTAGCACAGCTTGTCTTCGTTGAGCGAGCACAGAGAGGAACACGGTCAGTCGTGGCATGATCATCGACGTTGTTCCTGCTTGGAATCCTGCTCAAAGTCTCCGTCGAGGCATCGTAGCTCTGGGCGTCGATCACCGGCTCCTCGCCATTGCGGGTCCACCCATCGAGACCGCTTGTGGAGCAGCCACTACTGTTGGTGCCATTCTCCTGCCTTGAGGTTGTGGTCCTGTGGCCGACATAGGAGGCAGCAGTATCTCGTATGCCAGCTTGACCTCTGCTTGCAGTCGCCCGTCTACAGGCCAGGCGATCCAGCCTGATTGGCTGGCCCCACCAGTGCCTCAGCAAATGCAGTGGCACCATGCATCGTGGCTGGCCCAGTGGTACTAGTGGGCAACGTGGCCTCTGGCGCATCCCCCAGTGGGGGCTCGCTTGGTGGCTGGGGCGTTGGAAGCACCATTGAACTCCATCTCTAGACCACTGAGTAAAGAGTCGACGGGGCACGCTTCATTGGTGCTGCACCCGGAGGCTGACCAGGTGGTGGATCCTCCGGTGCCAGCCGACACCCAAAGCACTGCACCAGCCTCCTTGCCCTGTCCAGAGGAGCTGATTGCGGCCCCATCCGCCTCTGTCCTGCAGGCGGACTACCGGCCCATCAAGAACTATTAAAAAAGGTGGCTGCGAGCCTCCATCTCCAGGCAGAGGAAATGAAGGAGCACTCAGACTCTGTGTTCAATGTTCTGTCAATGTTCTTGGCACTGGGCAGGGTGCCACTCCATGAAGTGGTGGTGAAAATTTCACATGCCGTGTGGCAAACACCAGCCCCATTGACTCCCATTTCTAAGAAGGCGGAGCACAAGTACTTTCTACTCACCAAGAGACACGAGTACTTGTATACCCACTCAGCGCCCAACTCCTTGGTGGTCGAATTGGTCAACCACAGGGAGCGACAGGGGTAGCCAGACTCGACCCCAAAGAACAAAGACTCTTGGAGCCTGGATGTTTTCAGAAGAAAAATATATTCATCATCAAGCTTCCAGCTGAGAGTAGCAAACCATCAGGCTCTCCTGGGTCGCTATGAGTTAATCTCTGGGGATCCCTCCCTAAGTTCGAGGAGTCCCTCCAAATGCGCGATAGAAAAGAGTTTAAGGTGCTTGTGGAAGAAGGGGCAGCTGCCACAAGAGCGTCCCTGCAGGCCAGTTCGGATGCAGCAGACACGGCCGCACAGTCCATGGCCTCGGTGGTGTTCATGAGACGGGTGTCCTGGTTTCTTCGCTCTGGGCTATCCAGCGAAGTGCAGTCGTTGAAGCAGGATCTCCCTTTTGATAGGAAGGCGCCGTTTGCAGAGGAAACAGACACAAAGCTGCATGGCATGAAAGACTCTCCCATGACCTTCTAGACCCTAGGCCTCTATGTCCCTGCTCTGGAGAAACCCAAGTTCAAGCCATAGCAGGCTCCTGCACAAGCCACACTCCTGAAATATGAGGCCGCTGATAAGAAGGAACGGGACTATAAGAAACGCCCACAAAGACAGTACTGGTCTGCCCCCCAGCCTGGGACCTCTAAGGGCAAGCAAGCAGGTAAAAGGCAGTTTTGGTGGGACACTCAGGGATTCCCCGCCAGTTTTCAGCAGGGATCCACCCCCAATAAAGCTCCCTTTTTCCAATCAACTGTGCGTTCCTCCTAGAGTGGTCGCGGCTCACTTCGGACCATTGGGTCCTCAACACCATCTCCCGAGGTTACACCCTCCAGTTTATCTCCTACCCGCCCAACCACTTCCCTGTCTCCATCCCTCTTGGGGGATCCATCGTATGAGGCTCTGCTCGAGCAGGAGGACAGGAGGTTTCTGGAACTAGGAGTGATAGAGGCAGTGCCCACAGAGTTGCTGGGCAAGGGGTATTAGTCCCGGTATTTCCTTATCCCAAAGGCAAAAGAGGGGCTCAGCCCCTCACTGGACCTGTGAGGTCTGAACTAGGACTTGGTAAAACTCAAGTTTTTGCATGGTTTCCCTGGCCTCTATCATCCCTTCCCTGGATCCCGGGGATTAGTACGCGGCCCTCAATCTACAGGACATGTACTTCCACATCCACATATTCAAGAGGCACAGGCGCTTCCTCTATTTTGTGGTAAGATAGAATCACTACTAATTCACGGTCCTCCCATTTGGTCTGTCCACTACCCCAGGGTCTTTACAAAGAGCATGTCAGTAGAACTTATGAATTCCTACCCACTTCCAGCAGTTACAGCTTGTAATCACCTACTGTGGAATATACATGAGCAATCACTCGAAGAAAAAAAAGTTATCTTTTCCATAACTGGTATTTGAGATGTGTTGCTCATGTCTATACCACATCCCGCCCTCCTTCCCGCTGCCGGAATTGTCTGACAAGAAGGAACTGAGGGTAGGGGGTGTGTGCAGCTCCCCTTATACCACGAAGGCAGGTGCCACTCCACGGGGTGCGGGGGGCGCCCCTCCCCCCAGGTACTGCTAGGGGAAAAACTTCTGGCACTGGTGCATGTGGTGAGCACGCACACCTACTGTGGAATAGACATGAGCAACATATCTCTAAAAACCCTAGTTACGGAAAAAGTAACTCTTTTCCTCAGGCACTAAACAGCCATAACATGGAGTTCAGACAGTTGCCTTGGGCATTCTAATCTATCTTGCCACTCAGGCAAGCGTGACTCTGTGACAAACTTTACACCAAAGATCACAAAATATTCAGGTTACTCCCAGTCTCAAAGGAACTGTCACTTACCCCAAGTCAATTTGCATCATAAATCTCACACCAAAGACAACTCTTGTAACTAATTATATAGCAAGCTAACTAGGGGTTTCTTAACTAGGAAAAAGAAAAGACAGTTATTTATAAGGTTAAGGTAGGTAAGCGTACACACGAATTAGTTACAGTCAGGTTTCAAAAGGTAATAGCAGCTTTTATAGTAAGCAGCCTTTGTATATCCTTTAGGGATAACCTAGGCAAAACTACTGGGGATTCCATGCATGTGCTTAAAAATCCTCACCCTGTAGAGTTCAAGCAGCAAAGAAATCATAAGTTCTCCTTAACACGCATGCAAGCTGTGATGAGATGAGCACTTGGGCATGTATCCTCTTCAGGGCTGTGGGGAAAGCAGTCAACAAAGACTTTGTTCAACAATGGCCCATCTGGATTCAACCTGATGGGAAGGAGATAACACCTTCTGTAGGAATCCAGCATTTTGTATTAGGTGAATGGTTTTGTTGTTTGTTTTGAATTAGAGTTTCAGAACAAATATTTAAGAATAACCTTATTGCATGTGATATGAGATTATAAGAGATTAATGCATGCAGCAACTTGCAAGCATTTCATAAAGTGTAAATATTATACACATTGGTATAAGTCAATATCTGTCTTAACAGTACTAACACACAGATGAGACTAAGGTGACCAGATGTCCTGATTTTATAGAGACAGTCCCAATATTTGGGGCTTTGTCTTATATAGGTCCCTATTACTCCCCACCACGTCCCAATTTTTCACATTTGCTGTCTGGTCACCCTAGGTGAGATAGACTAGTTTCCAACTACGCATTTGTTAGTGTTCAGTGAGGCCTAGGGCCTTGGCATGAGCTGGCGCTTGGTCTGCTAGCATCACATTATGGCTGCCTGTCCTTGTTCGGAAAATATTTAAAGACACTATATAAGGTGTTTTAAGGGAAGAACTTTTATTATATGTTGCAAAGTAGATCTTGTAAGATTGTCTTTAAAAATGAATCTAAATCTACTTGTAATTTTCTTGTCACACACGTTTCAAGTCATCAATGCACTTGAAAATACCATACAAATACTTTAGGCCTTGATTCAGCAAAGTGATTAAAACTTTCTCAAGTCCATCCTATCATAAGCATCTTTCCCAAATCTGGACCTTAGCGTCCAAAAGCTGGGTGCTTAGCATGAACCCTTCTAAGCTTAATTACCAGCTTAGCTTTGATCTCGCTGCCACCATCCAAAAATTCCAGGGTTTTGGCCCCCTCTGGGTCTCCCCAAACCTTCTTTGCGGGACCCCAAGACTCAGAAACCCCTGAGCCTACAACAAAGGGAATAAACCCACTTCCCTTCCCTCTCTCTCTCCCACTCAGACTTTCCTCTCTGGCTATACCTGGGGTATGATGCAATCTCTTTACATCACAATACCAAGAAGCATGTCTCCTTTATTCCACAAAAGACAAACCCCAAACTACAAGAAAACAGAAAGATTCTATCTCTCTTCCCCACGTACATTCTTCCCCGCCCTGAGGACACTAGGAGATTCAACACAGAGCGTAGTTTCGCCCTCCCCCCGTTCTTCCTTTCTCCTGGTAACCAGAGAAAAACTCAAAATTAGGTTTAAAAAGAAAGGCTTATATAAAAAAGAAAAAACCATAAAACATATTCTCTGTAACACCCCCTATGATGACAACTTACAGGCTATGCTTATAAGGAAAAATATGTAAACAGTCTGATTCAAAACAAGAGATCCAATTTGAACCTTCCAGCAATTACACACATTGTAAATACACCAAAACAACATAAAAGCCGTATATTGTATTTCTACCTGCTACTTACAAGTTGGACACAGAGATTCCGCAGAAGAAGGAGCTTCTCATTAGCTGAGAGACAAACAGCCAGTCCAACAATTCCTCCCTGACTTGAAAAAATCGGTTTCGATTGGTCCTCTGGTCAGGTGTTTGGTTCCCTTTGTTAACCCTTTACAGGTAAAAGAAACATTAACCCTTAGCTATCTATTTATGACATATCCCTACTCAGGAAAGTGCCTAAACGTATGGGTTAATTTTATGCATATATCTGCGTGCATGAGATGGACTTAAATATGTGCTGAAGTTCTTTACTCAATCACAGCCTCTGTAATCAGCATTAGTTATACATAACTATATCATCACCTAAACAATAGTGCTTTAGTTAGGTATTGAAAATATTGTCTTTAATAGAGTTTGCTTTACATACTATATATGAACTGCCTTTCACTAATTGCCTTTATCAATGGGCTTGTAGAAAAGATAATAGATTTTATTTGACATTTCTAGTGGAAAAGTTGCTATAACTTCCTTGGCACATGCCTTTTTCAAAACATGACAGATGCCTATTGTAACCTTGGGCTGTGCCTTTTTTGTGTTGCTTATATCTTTTAATTTTTCTTACAGGATTGAAATGGCATTACATCTGCTGCTGTTTGTTGAATAGTCTTCCAGTTGCTGCTGGCAAAATGTAGGCATAGAGCACTGACATCTGTGTGATTTTTATTTTTGTGCTCTGTCAATTTTCTTCTAGCTTCCCAGCGATTGATTGAACCAGCATGTTTATAGTGATTCTTAGCTTGTCTTTTGCACAACTTAAATACCCATTGCTGTAGTTCATTTTGTAAATACTGTTCCAACTAACCTACTAAATTGCTGCTCATCATATAAAAAATGTTGGTACTCCTTTGCTTTTTTACTAGATTATCAGATATTTAATACGTTTCATGCTCTGTTGACAATTTGTTACCTGTCCTTTGTGTGTTGTTTTTTTATTAATAGTCAATAGTTATTTTTTAGCTTGATGGTGAAAAATTAAACCCTGAATGGTTATGTACTTAATGTATCTAGAGCTTGTGTGAGAATTGAGAAAACAATACTTCCATTAAAATAAGTACCTGCAATGATGGATATATATGAAATTAGTCCATTTAAGTGTTTTGTTACTGTTTGAAAGCTCGCCAATAGCCTCTTATTCCTGCATTGAATTCTATGTGAGTTTCACTAATGGTTCCATTTTAGCCAAGTGAACTAAAGTGAGAATGGAGTAAGTGTAAGCTAATTTTCATTAAATGAGCCTGTCTTGGTGTACCCTCCAATGACATACGAACATGTGATATGGAGGTACAAGTAGGAAAACTGGAGAACCATCACAACAGATTCTGCCTTTTGTCACCTTTGTGATATTGCGCACTTTCAAAATTGTGCATATTAGATACTTTTAAAAATGTGGTAGGCATATTCAGCTCATAATTACTTTGGCAGTTGAATTTGATACTTGGTGTGTGTATGTGTGGGTCCCCAGGTCCATTTTGTTTTCTTTCAAAAGAGTAATGAAAACAAATGAGGCAGAGTTTTCAGAAAGTAGGACATAAGGCTAGTTAAAGTAATGCCCTTGTTAACGTATTAGAGAAAAAAAGATAAAATTTCTTTCTTCCCTTTGTTAATTTAATGAGGACTGTTGAAATTGTAAGTGTTCACTGTTTTTACTTTTTAAATCAGGTGACATTTTCAGACTTTTTAGAAAAACAGTCTTTGGGTTTAATAATTATGTCCAATTCAGGTCCATAAATTAATATATTTTTAATGAGTACATTTTATTTAAAGATATGGTGTGGCCAGGAATGCAAATAGCATACTTAATTTTATTACTAATACCAGTAAATTGTATAATAACTGTGAAGAAGGAAATACAGTGTTTTGCATTGTATAGTGAATTAACAGATTAAGCAATAATGATGTATCAAAATCTAGCACCAAAATAGTGTTTACAGTTTATTAACAAAAGTAGACATAGAATATGTAAAACTTGATTTGCAGTGTTGTTGTAGCTCTGTTTTGTTGGACCAACTTCTGTTGGTGGAAGGTGGTACAAGCTTTCTGTGTAGTTAGCCCAATAAAGATATATTCCCTCTCCTACCTTAGCCCTCTGAAACTTTGTTGTCATTATTTGAAAACATTTTATTCTTGTTTCAGTAACTGTTTAAAGGTGGCAGTTTAGGGAGCATGGACGTAAAGAGCAGAAATCAAATGTAAAGTAACATGGCTCTATCTTAATGTTGGTTAAATCTGGATGAATAGTGGAAACTACTAGGATATTTTTTGCAAATTCAGAATAGGTTTTTAAGGTCCTTGGTACTGTTTGAGGTATAAAAACCTCTGTAGGCTGACAGAGGTTCATATTGTTAGTTTTGCTTTTCTGTGACCTATAGTGCAGACCATTTTTTTTTATCATAGGAAATTTGGGAAATGGTTGCTCTTTAATTAAATAGATGGATTCAGATGCAAACAAGGCCATTGCAGTGTGAATAAAGGTATTTGCACTTGACACCGAAAGCGTTTATCTTCTGTTTATAAAGTTTCAGCAAACCAATCGGGTGTAGTAACAGTAGCATAAGGTTTAGGTGGCCAGTCACACATCATGGATATAAGAGAGCGTGAATAGCTGAAGATACAGTCATGTCAGATTTTTAACAGTGAAGCATAACATCGTAAAAATGAGTCTGTTCTCAGATATTTCATTAGTGGGATGAAAAGACTGAATTTGGAAGAGAACTTGTACACCGAAAATAGCGCTCTCGGCTTTAATGAGGATGGTCTGAAGCTACTCGTTGCTGTTAAGCATTTTCACACTCTCGTAATGACTTTCAACCCATGAAATTTTGTGTAGACACGGAATGGTAGGAAGTAATGAAAGGAATGCAAGACATTTTAACAAGTGTAGCAAAGATTTTTATCTTTAGGACAGAAATGTGTATACTGCTACTTATATCCCCATTTTTACTGATTTTGAAATGAAGTACTTTAAAGCAATTAAAATGGATGACTTAGACTCTAAACCTAGGTAAGAACTTTAAGTACTATGTGGAAAGTAAGTGCAGCTGTACATGCAGTAATTTAAAGAATGGGATGCAGCTGGTTTCCCAGTCTTGTCCACGCCAGACAAGGGAAGTGGCTTTTTCTGAAAAAAGGATTATGAGCGTACCTCCTAAAACAGAGGGGAAAACTAGATCCAGATTTTTTATAGGCAGCAGGAACTTGCTAAGGGGATGCAAAAGACCTCACTGCTATTTGTGAGAAAACTGTAGCACTATAACTTACTCCATATCAGATTTCCTCTTTCTAATCAAAATTGTGGTAAAGGTGCAGTTGTGGACTGTCATCGTCTGTATTTTGTATAACACCCAGCGCAATGGGGTCCCAATCGAAACTGGATTCTTTGGACACTACCAGAATCCAAATAAATAATAAGAAATATTTAGGATGAGTCTTTAAGAATGTTTATTAATTATCTGAAATAATTGCCTCCCTTTATATTTGTTTGCACATATGACTACCTTACATATTATCTTCTAGTAATTTTTAATAGTTGTAATGAAATGTATTTTTGTTCAGGACATCAAAAGTAGTTTTGTTTCACTAGCTGGGAAAAGAAAAATAAAATATTTACCAACTGCTTTGTTTTCTATTGTCTCTTTAGAAAAGTAATTTGTGGTCAGTGGAACGTAGCAGGGGAGCCTCCTTTTCCTACAGATGGTTGTGACATTTGAGTAAATCTTAGAGGATTAAAGGCACTCTAGTGAGCACTCACTGTAAACTCCTGACACAACCTGACAGTCCTAATCTGGGTTCTGGACTGATTAGACGTCCAAGGGTGAAGGAAAAAACCAACAACTGTGCAATAGTCATGTGCATTTATGAACGATGTACTAAAAACAAGGCCAGTTTCTCAAGCGTAGAGGGAAGATTTTTCAAGATGCAGAACAAACCTATTGCAAGTTAAATTTTCAGCTGCAATCATTTATATTCCTTGCTATACATTAATTTTAAATTGTTAAAAGCTTTTTTGCCTGAATGGGCACAGCTTGATCTAAATGTCTTTTCTCTGTTAACTAGGGTTTGCAAACAATCTAAATGGTTAAATGATGGCAGAAACTATAGAAATTGATCTGAGTGAATCAAGACTCTAAATCTAATTATGCATTATCACCATCTGCTGTAATACGGCAACAGAATAAACAGAGGCACCTTTATTTGGGAGAGGGCAAACTCTCCCATTTTACTTTCTGTAATGGACAACTCATTTTGCCTACCTGTGAATGCATCTGAAAGTAGGCTCTGCTTTTTGCTCAACATAATTACAGTTCTAAAGGTTTAAATGAAATATTTGACATGTTCTCACTTTCATTTGAGTAAAGTTGGAAAGTTATGGTTAAAGTGAATGGTGTCAAGCCCCTAAAATTTTAAATAAATCCAATGAACCGTCAAAAATTGCAGGGCAACAGGTGTATAATTATCAGCATTACACATCTTGAGGTAATGCATTTCTTCTGGCTGAATGAATATTGAATCATACTGCTTAAAACCTCCTCTCCTTGTAAACAGACAATGCTTCTGCCCTGGCCTGTAAATTGATCTGATTTATCTGTACATTTCCTTTATTACACAGCAATTGCCTAATTGGTAATTTTGTGCCTTTCAATGTTTTCTAAGTTTGAATGCATGACAGAAAGTCTGTTTTTATTTCATTCAGAGAAAAAAACAGTAATCTTTTCAATTATTACTGACTTTTTCCTCCTCCTCCCCCCTTCTTCTTTTTTAAAGCTCTTTCATAAAAGTATATAATTTATTGTTTCTGGCCTGGCTTTTCTGACAAGTGTGACACAAAAATACTTTCAGAAAAAAAGGAAAGACTCAACGTGATTTTTCTGAGAAACATAGCACCCTTGAACTTGTGGCATATGCACTACACTATTTAGTATTAAATTACACAGTGAAGCTAATAGTAAAATGACACTCAGAGTTGCCACACTTATTTCTTTGGCAGTGTAATGTTCATTTCCTCTATTTGTGGTAAAGTATATTTATTAAAATCTTTAAATTTGCCTTGGTTCTTCCTTTTAAAGCAAATGTCTGTCTTACACACAGAACCCGTCTGATGAAAGAGATCAGCTGTCAGATGAAGTAACTCAGTCAAACCTGCTAAAATATCTCCTCTAGTGAGTGAAGAAAGATGTTACTTAAGTTGTTTTGCAGCAGGGTATTTTTTGTTTGCAAAATTTTCAGTTAAAACAGAAATTGTAATCTGTTTTTGTTTACATTAGACTTAAAGAAAACGAAAAAAGTAAAAAGAAATGAGCCTTGATATTATGCAAAAAACATAGGTCCTCTGAATGGCAGAAAAATATGATTAGCAATGTGTGTTTCATTGCCGCTCTCAACACTGTAGCATAAATCAGTTGAATGCAGTGAGTAAAATAAAATGACATGGTGGCTAATAATTTTTTTAAATATTTCATAGAATAATGGTGGCTTTAAAACGGATGAGCTAGTATTGGAAGGAAAAACTTCAATTATCCCCTTTCTTAACAAATGAACACTACCTATTAAACATCTCTCTTTGCCCCTGTTACAGATGGGCAGTGAGTAGCTGCCTTCAGAACCCCAAAATTATTCAGCCTTGTGGACTAAATTTTTAAACCTTTGATTAATTGCTGTTTACTTATTTTCAAAGAGCAGAAAAAATAAAGTTTTCTATAAGCCCAGGCTAAGGAGGGTGTGAAAAATCTTTGTTAGAGATACTCTAAAATATCTTGTTAAAGATCTAAACTTTGTTTTTAACTGGTGACTTTGTATCTAAACAAGGTAGACAAGTAACTTTCTTGTCCTGAGATTGCCAATCATGCAAAAGACCAGGTTATATGTGGATGTTTTTCAGAGCTTAGCTTGGAACAAAACATACATTTATTCAAAACATTTAATTTACAAATAAAGAGCCAAATCTGTATGTGTTAAAATACCAAGTTTCTTGAATATATTAATTCACTGTATCCTACAAGTACAGGAGCTTAAAACAACACCAAAAATATGGTGCACTCCTGTCATCCTCCCTCACAGCTCACCCGTACCCAGGTTTGTTTTTCTTCTTTTGTTATCCTATTTAATATAGCCCATGTTTATAGCCACTGGTAGTAGGAACACAATGATGTTGCTGCAGGCTTCCCTTTAATGGAGCCCTGCCAGTGTTAGCCATTGTTCCACTTGCTTGAGGCTTCTCAACTGTGCAAGGTTGCTTGGAAACCCTCCTTCTACAGAGTAAAACCTTCCAGTCACTTTTCTCTTCCTCCTAAGTCATACCAGCTGAGTGCTTACAGATTCAGAGAGTCACAGTCAATGTGGTTGCTTTTGATGACCTTTTTGGTGCTAAACCAATGACTTTTTAAATGCAGGAGTGTAGCTGCCTATTGTAGTGTGCATGACTGTCTAGTTAAAAAAGACACTGTACGAGCCAGTTAGCCATTTTAATAGATGCCCACCAAATCAAATGTGTGGTTGTTTAAAAAGCCTCAGGGAAAGCACAACTAGCTTACTCTTTTTATTTAAAATTATATGATTAAGAAAACACTACATACCCACACAGACACATGCACCTCCTATGAAAGGAAGTCTCCCAATACGTTCTATATAATTAAAACTAATACAACTTACCCTTGCTCTGAATCTCGATATACCACCTCTTCTCTGACATGTACCTCCTTTTATCACTCTACTGTCCTTTCCAACTTTGTAGAAGACATGCTGCATTTGATGCTATTACTGGGCCACTTTACATTTTATTTTTTTTAAGCAAGCCAACATGTCAAATTCAAAAGCCTTGCTCATTTTTAACCTGACCCACTTTCATGAACAATTTAGCATAACCTTAGCTGCTCTTGACCTGTATTGTGTTAAAACAATGACAGCACGTTTTAAGTTAGCTAATGTACTAAAGAATTTTAATGTAATTGATAAATACATTAATACATATATGATAAATGTTGAGGTTGACCTTGCTGTCTGACTGGGATTTCAAAATTACCTGAGAGTAGCTGTCCCTTTATCACAAACACACAACTGAGATTAGGACAGGGCACTGAAACAATGAATATGTAACATTCCTAAGTGAAACACCAGGTAATCGTGCACTTTTCCTCCTGGGGGGCTATGAGTGTTGCAAAGATAATTCTCCAAGTACAAGTAGCAAAAGATCTGTAGAACCCTGTCCAAGACATAAAGTTCTTGTAGGACATATCTGAATTATTATCTTCTAGACCATTGGGATAGTCTTCCCTTGCCTCCCTCCTTGCCAATATTTTTAATTAATGGTTTTATGTTTCAGGTATGTGTTTTAGCCCTAAAAAAAAAATCATTGACTGGCAACCTGTGATTCTAAGAATTCCTTTTTGCTAGCATGGACCCTGATCATACCACCTGTTTTGGTATGAATATGCATTCCTGTCCAAGCCCTTTTAAGAACTTTTACTTGAGTCCTTGGCAATAAACCCACTTGTTTGCTCCACGTCATCTGAAGGTAAAGCCTGTCCATCCCCTGAGATAATCAGTTACCATTTAATATGGTTACATAATGTTTATATTACAGTAACTTCCAGAAGTCCCGTTCTGGATTGCAGCCTTGTGTTAGATCAGACAGGGGCAAACTAATGCCCGCGGGCCACATCTGGCCCACGGCACTGTCCTGCCCGGCCCCTGAGCTTGAAGCTGGGGAGCCTAGTTCCCAGCCCCTCCCCCGCTGTCCCTCCTCCCCTGTAGCCAGCTGCCACATGGGCCAAGCTCTGGCCTGCCACTCCCACTGGGCAGTGTGGGGAGCGCAGCTGGCTCTGGCCAGGTGTCACAGCTGTGAGCTCCTGCTGCTGATAAGGAGGCAGAGGGGTACTAAGGGCCAGTCAGGGAGGAGGGGGAAGTTGGAGGAGGCAGAGGTTCTGGGGGTGGGGTGCAGTCAGGGGATGAGAAACAGGGAGGAGTGGGAGTGGGAGTCCTGGGGGACCTGTCAGGGGGTGGGGATGTGGATAGGGGTCAGGAGTACAGTCAGGGGACAGGGAGCAGCGGAGGTTGGATAAGGAGGTGGGATCCCAGGGGGCAGTTAGAGGCAGAGTGTCCTGGGAGGGGGTGGTCAGAGAATGAGGAGCAGAGGGCAGTGGGATAGGGGGTGGGAGTCCTGGGGGGCAGTTGGGGCAGGGATGTGGATAGGGGTCGGGGCAATCAGGGGACAGGGAGCAGAGGAGTTGGATAGGGGGCAGGAGTCCCAGGAGGGGCGGTCAGGGGACAAGGAGCGGGGGTGGTTGAATGGGTAGGGGGTTTGGAGGGGGGCAGTCAGAGGAAGGAAGTGGGAGAGGGCGGTTAGGGGGTGAAGGCCAGGCTGTTTGGAGAGGCACAGCCTCTCCTACCCGGCCCTCCACACAGTTGCGCAACCCTGGTGTGGCCCTCAGGCCAAAAAGTTTGCCCACCCCTGTATTAGATACTTCATGTTTGTAAAGAAGTCCCTTCTGTAAGTACCTGAGATCTGAAAAATTTAATTGCTATCTGAAGGGTGGGTGCATATTTGTTGTTGTTGTTGTTGCTATTATTTATTATTAATTGTATTGAACCCAATGTTTCTCTAAGCACTTCACCGAAGGCAAAGTCATGGCCCTTGTCCCAATGGGTTTATGGTCTAAATCAGTTACACTCAGACTGTGGCTTGTGAGCCACAAGTGGCTTTTTGCAGTACATGATATTAAAACACTGTATGATTTACAGATAACTAGTAACCAATCAGGATGGTTTTACTATGTTATTATCCAATTAAGTTATCAGCTTGTATTAAGTTATTCATATATTAATCTCACAGCAAATAAATTTATATAAAAACTAAACATTTCCCCTGTCATACTGTTTAAATATAGTACTAGAGTAAATGAAACAATGAATTCACGCTACTGTGGCTCTTTTGGGTAATGTTGATCGCTAATTTTGCTCATGCACCACTGAGGTCTGAGTATCACTGGTCTAAATATTAGACACATACAACAAGTGGAGCTGACAAACGGTATGCGGGGAGGGGTTGAGGCAAGGAAGGATGAGAGTTAGAGCAATAAGATTAATTGTATGATTACTCAGTTTACATGTGTGTACACCATAATTGTTCAAGTTAAGGGTTTTTTAAGCATGCAGTTAAAAAAAAGTGTTGTAGATTCCCTGACTGAGTTCTTGAACCCTTATTTACCTCCACATAAATAGTCAAATCTACATCCTAAACTAAATACTATTTAAGAAAGAGAAGAAACAGATGAAGACAATCCAAATTTTAGAAAGCATTGACATGTAGAAGTGAAGACTAAAATATTAAATTATGAATCTGAGGCTTCATCTACACTGTAGACTTTTATATCAGTATAACTATACCCCTGAGTGATGCGATTGTACTGACTGAACTCCTGGTATAGAAAGCGATGTGTTGACGAGAAGGCTTCTCCCGTTGACATAGGCAATTCACCTCCCTGAGAGGCAGTAGCTATGCCGATGGGAGAAGCGCTCCCGTTTGCATAGGTAGCATCTTCACTTAGCGCTACAGTGGCACAGTTGAATTGGTTCAGCTCTGCCACCGCAGTGTTGTATGTGTAGACAAGCCCTTAATGGTGAGTAGTGTTTAGGCCTTTTATTTCAGAGTTCAGTCATTTTCTTATATAGTCTATGAGTGTTCCCTGGAGCTCATTGCTTGTCTGTCTCATTCTCTCGGCTCTAAAGAGTAAGATCTCTTAGCAAAATGTGTTGACCTTTTCTTCTGTCATGGTACTCCCCTGCCTTTTACTGTCCAGTTTTCAGATTAAATTTCAAAATAGCATTTAGGAGCATTCTTTCATGCCAAGCCAGGACCATTTGTTGTGCGATGTAAGTGTTCCAACTCTTCTAGAAGGGTTGTTGGCTCAGTAGCAGATCTAGGTTTGTTTTGACTTTGCTGGAAAGAAGTTTTTTCCATGCAGAACAACCTTAAATGATGCAGCAAATCTCTTGTGGACATGATTATACAAAGAAATGATAACTCATATGTTCAGGCACAGCCATCTGTCACACTCCCACAGTGCTGAAAATTTCTCTGGGTAATTCTCATTGATTGACATATCTGTTTATGATAGTGAATAGAGAAGGCTTCTTTGTTATTGGGATGTACCAGGAAGTTCGTGACTCTTCCAGCAAACACTTCTAACTTTATAGATCAAAATGACTGGTAGAGAAGATGCCTTTATAAGAATCCCAAATTGTTTTTATGACCTGCTAACCAGGAGTTTGCCCTAAAGCAGATCTCACAGTTTGTGGAATAACCAGCAGTTTCTATAAATGTGTGTGGATTGAATGCCAACACATACTGTAGCACTTTTTTAATTTTGTAAGCGTTAACTTTTACTGTTGCTTTTAATGATCTTAATGTATACTTGTGATAGCAACATAAATTGTTTTTATGCTCTGCTATTATGATACTGTCTTTCAGGTCAAATATTAAATTCACTTCTTTTGGCTGTTGATACGGTACTTTAAAAATCCTAATGGCTTGTCAAGGTAGTGCAATAGTAAATGAACAAGGCAGTAAATGAACAAGGCAGGTAGTGGCAGGAACTGCCACTATTTAAAACTTAAAAATTCTCTCCTTTTTATAAGTCAGTGTTAGGACCTCTGAGCAGAGGTGATAGTAGGCCGGTACGATCTGGTACAGCGTACTGGCAAGAGCTGGTACGCCATGCCAGACTGGACCAGCCTCCCTGGTGGTGATTTAAAGGGCCCAGAGCTCCAGCACTGTGGGAAGCCTCGGGCCCTTTAAAGTGCCGCTGCTGGAGCTCTGGCAGCCAGGCTCAGAGCCCCAGGGCCTTTAAATCTTTAAAAGCCCCGCCTCATCTGGTTGAGGTCACACCCCACTCAGGACTCCAGTGTACCGGTAAGTCCTTTCAGTTACTTTCACCCCTGCCTCTGAGATACATTTGTGTATTTCTCCCTGGATGGCTACATACGTACATTGTGTGGTGGTGTGTGTTTAATTATCTGGATTAGGATTTTACTAAACAATATTTCTAAATTTGTTAGAGAGATAATTTGAAAGCAGTAGAAGTAATGGGGAATGGTGTGAGCAGATTAAAAAGGATGTGGATTATTCCGGTACATTGGGCCAGCATTTGGTAAATGCAGCTGAATTTAGAAAAACATAAAACAATTTTCCTCGGTGCAAGGATCCATTCTAGAAAATATGTAAATTGAAGGAAGCATTGCACACTGGATTAGTATTTAGGGGTTGTTGAAAAATCATTGAAACCATTAACCCGTGCACGTCAGTGAGAGGCAAATAAGATGCTAGGATATGTTAGAGGGATAGAATACAAAACAAGATTTAATGTTGCTGTGGATGCCAATGAAATAAATATTTTCTGCAATTACCTCTGTACCACAGAGAAAATGTTACCATGGTTTGGTCTATACAGTTATGTTGGTCAGGAGTGTGAAAAACCCTGACCTAGCTGTGACTAGCTGTGCTGCCTTAACTCCCAGTGTAGATGCAGCTTTGTCAGAACAAGAATGCTTCCACCAACTTACCTAACTTCATTCAGGCAGGTGATGTTCTTACACTAATAGAAAACTCCCATCTGCCAATGTGGATTGCGTTTGCACTATGGAGTTATGTCAACGTAGCTATACTGGTATAGTCTGCAGACTGTATGCACAGCCTGCATTGGAGAGTTAACAGGGAAGATGATACTAGGCCTGTAGAACCTGTCATGCAGTGAGGCTAAAGGAATTGGACTGTTCTGTCTCTGGAAAACAGGGAAATTTGAGAAGATCGAACAAAGATTTTTTGAAAGTCTAGAAAGTAATTGGTTTATTGTTTGCACTGAACAAGGTTAAAATAGTGGATATAATCTAAAGTAGTAAATATGATTATATTTACTAATACTAGCTAAAACTTAGCCCTACCTCAATGCAGAGACTGAACTAGATGACCTATTGAGGTCCCTTCCAGTCCTACCTTTCTATGATTTCTATGTGCAACTTGTAGACATAACCTAAATTCTCCATTACAATCTTAAATTGACCTATGTTACATCAACTTACAGACACTGCATTAATTATTGTGGTGCTGATGTCCACCCTCCTTCTGTCACTGGTGCATGTCCTCATCAGGAGTGCTTCCAGTGACTGAAGAGGGGCAGTGTAGGGGAATGAGAGCCAGGGCTCTCAGTTCCATGCAGCTTCCTACTGGGGGCCTGGCTGCTCCCTGGAGCTTCTCACTTCCGCACTCCCACCTGGGAGTGGGAAGAAGCCACCCATGGCTTCTCAGCTGCACCCTCCCACACCACACAAGGGGGAGGGCGGGGGAGAAGAGGAGAGGGAAGCCATCTGGAATTTCTTACCTCCATGTTCCAAGCCAGGAGCTTGGGGGACGGGGGAAGTGTAGACAAGGCCTAATGAAGAACCAAAAAGACAATTGCAGCACAAGGTAAATGGACAAAAGACACACCTAGATGTGCTTTTGAAAGGAATTGAACTGCAGGAATTGAGCAGTGAAAAAAGCAGGAATGTGAGATTAAAATACATTTTCTGTATTCTTGTTGTAGATATTGAAGGGCATATAAATGATTATAGAGGGAATAAGGTTTGTCAAAAAAAAAATCTTATTTTAAATCAGTTATTTTACAAAGGATTTTGTTTTGCATGCCTAAAATTGAAAATAAGCTTTGAGGAGGGAAAATGCAAATTTAAACCTGTAACTAGTTTTCTGTTCTGTAAATTATCCGGGAGTCCTCGCCAAGGAGCAGTCTGTGATGGGCACCAATTTACATACCTAGTTTTCATAACAAGTAAACTTTCAGAATAAATGAAATACAGTAAGTGAACTATAGTCGGACTAGCCCTCACAATGGAACATTTTGCTATCAAAGTCAATCTTTTTAAGATTTCTGGTAGCACCTGCAGTATATAAGATGCCACACAAATGTAAAAAAACCACTATCCCTGCTTTAAAAAAACAAACAAACAAACACCGACACACACTTCTTGGAATAAACTGAAGAATGACGTGTTTTGCCATTTGCCTGACTAGCTAACAGAAATCAGGATAACCTTTTTTTTTTATAAAGGTCCTGTCGGTGTTGTAGGCAGCCAGAAAAAATGACATTTGTATCTTCCCCAGATTTTAGTAATGCAACCCAAATGAAAAGGAGAGCATTGAGAGCGAGAAAGAGAACCTTATGTCTATGCTAAAATAGGTAAATGATGTAACTGGAATTTTTTAAAATAAATATTAACAATTATTTTTGCTATTTTTAATAACTGTTTATTCTTTAGTAGAGGCTGACACACAATATTTTTCAGAGAAACTCATGAGGAATTCTCTTTTTTCAAAATGATTGACATCTTCCTTTGTTTTCAGTGAGCGTGACTTCACAAACTGCCCTCAGTTAAGGTGGCAAACATTTCCCTATAGCCTGTGCAGCTTGGGCAGCCCTTAGGAAAGATAGTCTCCGCCTCTTCTGACTCCACGTATGAGTGAAGCCAGACTTCATTCAGAGAGGCCTGTGGCCTGTTACAATATCCAGAGGCAGAAAGGGCACTGTGGGAAGTAGAATGTGGGAGAAAATAGAGGGCTGGTGAATATTTGGGGCAAGAGATAACTTAGTATCGGGTATGGAAATGAGTGTGCAGGAGGAAAGTGGGTATGTTATGGGTGTGTGTGTGCAGGAGAGTACTCCATTGTTCCCACTACAATCTTTCCTTCTCTCTTTACCTCCAGGATCCTCACAGCATCAGAACCAGGATGCAAAAAAAGCAATGACTTTTTAAAAATCAATATTTAAATGTTATTTAAATACCTTTTTATTTTTAAAAAAGTTACATATTTCAATTTTGAAATTATGTAAAGTTATATTAAAATAATTTTTAATTTAAATTAAATTAAAATATTCAAGTGGTACATATTTGTATAACTCAGCTTTCCTAAATTTCCTTGTGAATTTCCTTTCAAAAAGGTTCTCCGGGGCTCTGTATTAGGTGACAAATGTCATGTACTCCTAGCTGAATGATATTACTCCATTTTTTTTTACTTTTGTTGTAATACGTAAAACCCCTGTAAACAAGGCTGAAATGAACTACATAGAAGGCCAGCTATGTTTCTGATTAACCATTAACAATAGGTGCAGGATTTCAGTGGAGTACAAGGAGAATTCAGTCATACCATATTAGTGACTGTGAAATTTCCAAGAGATAAATGCTTGATGGCACACATAAAGATGCTCAGAGTTTATTAAGATTTGGCATGTTATGTCTTTCAGTTGACAAAATATGTACCAGTATTGCTATTTCTGCCTAGCATCTACAACCTAACAATAGTAGACTTAAACAGATTTCACTCTCTGACTGGAGCCAGAATTGGCATTAGCTGCAGGGTTGCTGCCTGGAACATAGTTCTATCAATATAAACTGAATATTTCACTAAAGGACATATTCTGTCCCTCTTTTATTGAACAGTGTCTTACTACACAAGTAGCTCCGTTGATTTTACCAGGACTACACGAGGAGAAAAGATATTATTCATAACAAAAGTAGTACAATCTGGCAAAACAAAAAATACAACACCACTTCAAGCAAAGCTGAATTGCTCAGATATAGAAGAATTGTTGTTGTTTTTTTTTAAAAAGTCCGCATCTCTCCTGCATATTTATTTAGTCATAAGAACAGCCATACTGGATCAGACCAATGGTTCATTTAGCCCAGTATTCTATCTTCCTACAGTGACCAATCCCAGGTGCTAGAGAAAGAATGAACAGAACAGGCAGTCATTGAATGATCTGTTCCTGTTGCCCATTCCCAGCTTCTGGCAGAAGGAGGCTAAGGACTCTCAGAGAATGGGTTTTCTTCTGTGGCCATCTTGGGTTATGGCCATTGAACATACCTAATTTTTCTAAAACCCTTTTATAGTTTTGGCCTTCACAACAACCCCTGGCAGTGAGTTGCACAGATTGACTGTGTGCTTTGTGAAGAAATACTTCTGTTTGTTTTAAACCTGTTATCTATTAATTTCATTGGATGACCCCTGAGTCTTGTGTAATGTGAAGGAGTACATAACACTTCCTTATTCATTTTCTCCACTCTAGTTGGGATTTTAGACCTCTGTCATATCCACTCTTAGTCATTTCTTTTCCAGACTGAAAAATCCCAGTCTTCTTAATCTCTCCTCATACAGAAGCTGTCCCATACCCTTAATCATTTTTGTTTTCTTTCTCTGTACCTTTCCCAATTCTAATATCTTGTTTTTAGATGTGGCGACCAGGACCACGCGCAGTATTCATGGTGTGGGTGTGTATACCATGGATTTAAAGTGGCATTTTGATATTTTTCTGTGTTATCTATCCCTTTCCTAATGGTTCCTAACCTTATTAGCTTTTTGACTGCCTCTGCACATTGAGCATTTTTGACTGCCTCTGCACATTCAGAAAACTATTCACAATGACTCCAAGATCTTTCTTGAGTGCTATCAGTTAATTTAGATCCCATCATTTTGTATGTGTAGTTGGGATTATGTCTTCCAATGTGCATTAGTTTGCATTTATCAACATTGAATTTCACCTGCCATTTTGTTGCCCAATCACCCAGTTTTATGAGATCCCATTGTAACTGCTTTGGACTTAACTATCTTGAGTAATTTTGTATTGTCTGCAAATTTTTCCACCTCACTGTTTACCCCTTTTCAAGATCATTTATGAATATGTTGAACAGCATTAGTCCCAGTACAGATCATTGAGGGACACCACTGTTTACTTCTCTCCATTCTGAAAACTGATAATTTATTCCTAGCCTTTGTTTTCTGTCTTTTAACTGATCTGTGTTGTTCCTTGACTTTAGCAAAGCTTTTGATACAGTCTCCCACAAGTTAAAGAAATATGGGCTGGATGAATGGACTATAAGGTGGATAGAAAGCTGGCTAGATCATCGGCCTCAACGGGTAGTGATCAATGGCTCCGTGTCTAGTCGGCAGCTGGTATCAAGCGGAGTGCCCCAAGGGTGGGTCTTGGGGCCAGTTTTGTTTTGTTCAATATCTTCATTAATGATCTGGAGGATGGCATGGACTGCACTCTCAGCAAGTTTGAAGATGACACTAAACTGGGAGGAGTAGTAGATATGCTGGAAGGTAGGAATAGGATACAGGGGGATCTAGACAAATTAGAGGATTGGGTCAAAAGAAACCTGATGAGGTTGAAGGACAAGGATAAGTGCACAGTCCTGCACTTAGGACGGAAGAATCCCATGCACTGCTACAGACTAGAGACTCAATGGCTAGGCAGCAGTTCTGCAGAAAAGTATCAAGGGACGAGAAGCTGGATATGAGTCAACAGTGTGCCCTTGCTGCCAAGAAGGCTAATGGCGTTTTGGGCTGTATAAGTATGGACATTGCCAGCAGATTGAGGGATGTGATCATTCCCCTCTATTCAACATTGGTGAGGCCTCATCTAGAGTAGTATGTCCAGTTTTGGGCCCCACACTACAGGAAGGATGTGGAAAAATTGGAAAGAGTCTAGCGGAGGGCAACAAAAATGATTAGGGGGCTGGAGTACATGACTAATGAGGAGAGGCTGAGGGAACTGGGATTGTTTAGTCTGCAGAAGAAAAGAATTGGGGGGGATTTGATAGCTTCTTTCAGCTACCTGAAAGGGGGTTCCAAAGAGGATGGATCTAGACGGTTCAGTGGTACCAGATGACAGAACAAGGAGTAATTGTCTCAAGCTGCAGTGGGGGAGGTTTAGGTTAGTTATTAGGAAAAACTTTTTCACTAGGAGGGTGATGAAGCACTGGAATGGGTTACCTAGGGAGGTGGTGGAGTCTCCTTCCTTAGAGGTTTTTAAGGCCAGGCTAGATGAAGCCCTGACTGGGATGATTTAGTTGGGGATTGGTTCTGCTCTGAGCAGGGGAATTGGACTAGATGACCGCCTGAGGTCCCTTCCAAACCTGATATTTTGTGATTTTTGATTCATGAGAGGACCTTCCCTCTTATCCCATGACAGCTTACAGGCAGCCCTTGGACTTACGACACAACTGGTTCCTGAAAATTGCATTGTAAGTCAAAACGTTGTAACTCGGAACTGCAGTATGCTCCATTGCAGGCCTGAGCATTGTAAAATTGAAACCAGTGGTCATAAGTTGAATTAGAGTGTCAATTCAGAAATGTGTCATTCATCTTAAGTTGAATATTGTAAAGTCAGGGAGTGCATGTACTTTGCTCAAGAGCCTTTGTTGAAGGACTTCGTCAAAGGCTTTTTGAAAATCCTACGTACAGTATATCTGCTGGATCAGCCTTAGCCACGTGTGTTGATCCCCTCACAGAATTCTAACAGAATGGTATCAGAATGGTGAGGCATGATTTCCCTTTTCAAAAACCACGTTGATTCTTCCCCAACAAATCATGTTTATCTGTGTCTGATAATTCTGTTCTTTACTGTAACTTCAACCGGTTTGCCTGGCACGTAAGTTAGGCTTACTGGCCTGTAATTGCCAGGACCACGCCTGGAGCCTTTTAAAAAAAAAAAATAGTGTCATATTAGCTATCCTCCACTCATCTGGTACAGTAGCTTGTTTAAATGATAGGTTACATACCACAGTTAGTAGTTCTTCAATTTCATAGTTGAGTTCCTGCAAAACTCTCGGGGTAATGCCATCCGGTTCTGGTCACTTATTACTGTTTAATTTCTCGATTTTGTTCCAAAACCACCTCTACTGACAATTCAATCTGAGGCAGTTCCTCATTTGTCACCTAAAATTGAATGGTTTAGGTGTGCAGATCTTCCTCACATCCTCTACAATGAAGAGCAATGGAAAAAATTCATTTAGCTTCTCTGCAATGGCTTTATCTTCCTTGAGTGCTCCTTTAGCACCTCAGTCATCCAGTGGCCCCACTGATTGTCAAATCATTAATTTTACCAGCTGATGATGCATAGCAAGTTTTACATATTTTTACAAAGAAGCTTTGGGAACAAGGGAAAAGGGGAGGATGTAGGGGCAGCTTGCTGAAAGAGCTGTGTGGGGAGGGAAGTTGCAACAAATCTCGTGGGAACAGTTGATGCATGATTCCTGCCACTTAGCTTTGGATTCTGGATCACTGCACATAAAAATCCAGCTTCAAATTCTAACTTTGGATCAGGACACCATCAGGCAAGTCCATTTGTATTTGCAGTATCCATGTTGTTATCCGTGTTTTTTATATATAAAATACATAATTTTAAGCAAATCTACGCTGTGTGTACTCATTCTGACCTGTAATGAGAGAGTTCCTCACTATTCTAAGAATCACAAATAAGTGTACTGTAGCGTAGAAATGTTAAATTGTCAATTGGTGTGACAAAATTATATCTGTTGTGGGTAGTTTCCAAATGTTGCATATGTAGATAGGAAAAATGCTGCTAAACAAAAAGAGAAACCTTTAGCATTGAGTCATTCTGGAAAAAGATTTCAGAGGGGAAAAACTGTACGGACAAAACAATTGACACTGAAAAGCAGAATCCAAATATATGATTTACTCTTTTTTCTTAATTTGAAACATGTATAGTCTATAAAATACATTGTAGATTTAAAAAACAAAACTTTCTGGCAAAATATTTAATCTGTCAATGTAAATGAAAAGAGAACAGTAAAATCAGAATTGAGGAAGTGTATCCATTCTCAGTGCTTCAGCTTTACAGCTAGCAAGAAAAAAATAACATTTCATTAATTTTGTTTTTGTCTTAGAGTTTCAGTTGTGTTCCGGAATCATATATAAAATCGGGCCACCTGTTTTCTTGGGGCCTTCTTAGTTTTGGTATTTTATAATATAACATACAAGTATTTCTATCAAAACTTTCTGGGAAATCTGGCATGAGTTAATAAAAATGAAATAAATAAAATATGCCTCCCGCCCCATTTTTTCCAAGAAGACAAAAGTTAAGTCAGTTACTATGAAGTCTCTGCTTTATGGTATAAACCCATAAAGACTAAGTAGCTGTATCTTAACAGGATCTTGTTCAATGGGATATAAAAAGGTTTCAGTGTTAAAAGGAAACTATAGGAAGCTTTTAGAAATTATATCTAAATATCTATTTTATTACACTGGATTATAGTGTTAAAAAATTGAGAACTAATATGAGAAGGAAGGCAAGTTACTAGGGAACATAGCCATTCCCATACTGCCTCACATTTCACAGGACTTATTTTGCCTAACCGGAGGGATATAGCTTAAAGCTAAATGTAGACATCAAGCACGGTCTGAAATATTTCCCTGATTTCTATTTGAAAATGTTTTTTGAGGGGAAAGTGGTATAAAAAAAATCTAAAATCAGAAAGGCCATATTCATTTGATTTTACTGCTCCAAACTGTTGTGGTAGAGTATCAGATGGATATCCATGTTAGTCTGTATCCACAAAAACAACGAGGAGTCCCGTGGCAACTTAAAAATGAACAGATTTATTTGGGCATGGGTAAAAAGCAAAAGCTTATTCCCAAATAAATCTGTTTGTTTTTAACGTGCCCCCGGACTCCTTGTTGTTACTGTGGTAGAGCAAACCTATCATTTTTCTATCCAGTCTGAGTGTTGTGCTTATCAGCTTGTGTGCAAATAGTCTATTCTGAACCAGAAATGCAAGAAAGGAGCAAACATGCCCCATGCAGGGTCTACAAATGGAATAATACATGCACAAAGCAGGCTCTCTTCATGCTGTTTGCTTGTAGTTCTATATTTGTGAGGGCTCATTTTCAATAAAAGGTTCATGGTCCAGGCTGAATCACTCAAACACAAGTGCACTACTGTGAATGGTACAAGAAAGCCACATGACCCAAACTTCAGAGCTAGGGACAGAAATATTTATCCCGGAATTCCCTGGGAATGTAGATGTGTTCATATTTCAAGTTTTGTCAGTATTTTTTTTTACTTTTAAAAGAAAAAAGTGCTTCCCACTACTCTAACCACCACAAACTCATTTATTTGTGCTACCCACATATCTATATGGTATTTGATGTAGTCTATCAGAGAATTCTGCTCTTCCACCTGAGGGAGACAGCAAGTTTAGTGGAAATGTACTGAGATAGCTCCACTCTATTTTCTCAGGTAGGCCCCAGAGAATGATGATGAGCAGCTGCTCTTTTTTTAGGGTGTGCCAAGGCTCAGTACTGTTCTGTATCCTATTCAGCATCTGTGTGAAGGGGGAGAGAGAGGTAATGAATTCAAGGGACAGTAATTGACAAGGTACAGTTCTACATCTCCTTTGCATCTAGTAGAAACAGCATGATACCATGGCAAAGCCACTGGTGAGACTGGGTTAGCCAGGGCCCACCCAATTAGTACCCAGGTCCACCCAAAGTTCACCCCTCTTACCTGCCATCCTGGTCAGTGTGTCTGCTGCCAGGGAGAAGGGGAGGAGGCATGGCTGGCCCTGCCCTCCCCTCCCCTCCCCTCCAGAGCTGGGCTGCCTGGGCTCCTGTACCGTCTCATGCTCCCCATTGCTGATGCACTTGGCTCGGTGTGAAGCATCTCCAGAGTGTGACTGTTGAGAAGATCAGAGGAGTAAAATCAAGAAGGAGACTCCAGGGATCTGGAATGATCCTACAACCAGCTCCTGGGTGAATTCTGCCTACAAGCACAGGGGGAAGATGAAGCATCCCGTTAGCAGAAAAGCATGAGCTGCAGCCTTTGGGGCTTTGGTCTCCAAACTCAGGCTTGCCCTGGGGCAGGGCCGGGAATTGCCACAGGACAGGCGCTTGCCAGCTGCTGCCAGACACAGCAACACACTCCAAGGGACTTCCCTTCTTTGTCCCCTCTCTGTATCATACACCGAAGTGTAGGTGGTGTGATCTAGTGGTCAGAACAGGAGCCTGGCCTAGTGGTCGGAGCAGAATTAGAGGTCAGAATTTGGAGGTGTCATTAGGGGACATGTCTGTAGTTGCAATCGGGCGAGAACAGAACCAAAGGGCAGAGCTGGAGTAGTGGTCAGGAGACAAGCCAATGGTCGAGGCCAGGAGTCGCGAGTCTTGAGGAAGGTAGGGACTAGAGCTGGAGTGGGAGTAGCCATGGTTTGGAGCAAGGGCCTCTAAAAGAAGTAGGTTTGAAACAGCTGCAGGGATGGAACACGTTGAGCAGCCACTGTGCTGCTGCTGATATAACGCTTAAATGGTGATCTGTTGGCCCTTCTGTCCAATCAGGGAGTAAGCTCACTTAGTGAGAGTTTACTGGGCCCAACTGAGGTTATTGGGTTGCTAGGCAATCATGTCAGCTGAGTGCCTGGCACTGCCTCACAAAATCTAAACTTTCCATGGGAAAAGCTTGATTTTTCTCAAGAATTTTCAAATTTCCTTTAGGAAAATAAAATTTTAAATATTTTATTGTGGTCATTTAGACCCAAATTGGAATATATTGTTGAACTGATCCAAACTGTGTTTCAAATTAGTTTAATAAATCATTAAACTGCATTTTCCTATCAGCACCTTGCCTTATGGGAGTTGTCATTTGGGCTCTCATTCTCTCCTATGGGCCGAGCTCCCTGGAGGGCTCTCAGTGTGGATCTCCCTCTAAATCATGTTTAATTGGTGCTTCGTGGGAGATGTAGTTTGTCCCACAGGAGAGTATGGGGAATCAGGCTCCTAAACTACAACTCCCATGTGGCAATTCGCTGTGATGGAAAAGTACAGTTTAATATTGAACTGACCTGAAAACCAAAATGAAAAATATTTTGATTTTGGGAACACTGAAATGTTTTGTTTCTGAACTGAATTCTTTTGTAATTTCCATTCTGTGAAAAATTTTAACCCTTTGTCCAAGTTGGGGACAAAAACAAATGTTACGTACAGTGGAATGGAAATTCTGATGTTTGCTCATCTCTACTCATGATTATTCTATTGAATTTTTGAAGATACCAGGTTTTCCTCATTATTGAAAAGGTTTGAGAAAAGAGAGTCATTCACAGAAACAATCAGTCATGTGCAGGAAATCAATGCCATCCACTGTAATACTTCAGTGATTTCAGAGAACATGGGGGTTGTGTACTGATGGCAACCACTCAATTCTACTTTTAACATTTGGATTCAAAACAACCTCAAAGCTTAAGATGAACTCAGTTTAAACAGTCAATGTCACCCCTGGTTTTGGAGCAAAACCATGAAAAAATGTAGTTTGATAAAACCTATCCCTACATCCATTGAAGGATGAGGTAGTTTGTCTGAACCCCTAGTTTCTGCACAGCTCCAGCATACTTTGTACTACTTAATACCAAAATGTGAGGAGGATGAGGACTGGGCAACTACTAATGATCAACTGGTTAGATTTGATGGATGAATCTGGATTAAAAGGTATTTGAGCAATATTGACAGAGAGGGAGGGTTTGCTTCAGTAGACCTTAAAGATGCATATCTCTGTATGTCCTTGTGACTAGAAATTCTTGAGGTTTTTTCTCAGTGAAATACTATCACTTCAGTAGCTTTCCTCTCATATGTCCTGGTGAGCATCCAGAGGGAATTTACAAAGTATTGGATATGACGGCAGCTGCCTGAGCGAATCCTAGGTCCAGCTGTCATTGCCATACTGTACTTAAATGATAAAATGTCTCAATCCACCAGTGGGCAATAGATGAGGCCTGGTATCTAGGAGATGTACAAAGCGGAGTGAGGATAATACATATTCGAGTGAAGCTACTTCTTCTAGTACTTGTAATGAGAGAGTATCTGCTTTTGCCATACACTTATGTAAAAATCCCTCCTTTCACACCTTGAAATGTCTGAGGCTTTGGACACTGCTTTTGATAGGTAGATTCTGACTACAGAATTTATTCCTCTTCTGGGTTGGATATGAGGCACTACTGATTATTTTTTCATTAATTATTTTATAACCTATTATTCCAAGTCAGAAGAAAATAGAAGGAGCTTTTTTGTTCGAAAAGTGGGGAATTGTGGGATTCTTCTTCACTATCTGGATCCCTCTCAGATTTGGAAGCTGCTAGAACAGCTGTGTTAAGATTCCAATTTGTTTTTATGTTTGAGCCCTAGCTTTCTTTAGTAACTTAGAGAAAAAAAATCAGTTCATTTTCCTGAACCTGAGTCGGTTAAATAGATATGTGGTTTCAGTAGGATTAACACATTAAGTAGTCTGTTTAGGGAAGAGTTCATTGGGTGTGTTTCAGCAGGCTAACTCCAGTCAGGGGTCTCTAGATAAGAATATCCTGGTTCACTCTTCCACCTGCCTATCCTTGAAAGAAATGAAAACTATTTAGTCCAGGTAGGGAAACTTTTTGTTTTATTATCCCTTTCCTTTCCTTGATCAGTGATATCTTCAACCCTCAGGCCCACAGGTGCAGCCAATTCTAAAGGCCAGGTACCAGGCTTCTCCCCAGCCCCAATCTGTTTACCCTGATTGGGACAGGCTGAGCAGGGGCTAATTAGGTGCCTTTGCAGTAGCACCCTACTACATCTAGCCAGGAAAAGCAAGCTCCCATGAAGAATAAAGGTATGTCTCCACTGCAGTATGAGGTGTGATTACAACATTGACATACTTGTGCTAGCTTTACCCATGTTAGCAGACTAAAAATAGCCATGTAGACACAGTGGCATGGACTTCAGTACAGGGTAGTAATGGGAATATGTCCCTGGCATGCTGTCACCAGGTTTACACTATTATTGTTAATGGTACTAGTGTGGGTCCACTAGCATGGGTATGTTTACTTATGCTGCTGTCATGCCTCAATATAGACATACTGTAAGGGACAGATTCATCCTTGCATTTGTGCAGGTGCTGATAGAGAGCTGGAGGGGAGGCAATTTGAGCTTCCTCTATTCAAGATGCTATAGGAACTGGTGTGGCCCCTAGCGCAAACTGGGACAGCCCTTTAGAGATGTGTAGAGTCCCTGGGGTACAGGTCTGAACCTACCTCTGCCTGGGGCTGTTGCAGAGGTGGCACGGTGCTCGTGATGAGACCCCTGGGGCCAGGTCTACTTCCTTGAACACATTTTGTATGCTCCATTGCTCTTTTACACCAACACTGCTGGTGTAAAGTGAAGGCATGCTAATGCATGAATTGCCTATGATATGCACTATTAATCACTATGCACGTACTGCCAAGTTTCACTCAACTGCAGAGACTTTTATTAGAGCTCCTATTTATCACTACAGGGATTGATATAGGAGTTCTTGCCTATTTTCCTTATGATCATGGAGTGTTTTTGTTTTCCGACAAGCCCTTTTAGCCTTCGTAAAGCAATGTCAACATGTACTAAATCTGAGGATGTGCAGAAGCCTGAATTAAACTGCCAGGTTTCTATTTAGAAATCTTCACAAAAAATTTTTCTGACAGCACTGTCTACTCTGTGAGCTCCAATTTAAAGATTTTGTTTTAAAATTTCCTACCTGGAAGGTATGAAATGTGTACATTATTTAGACTTTTTGGTCTCCTATAAAATTCCTATCTCATCTGATTAAACACCATTTTAGAAAAAATGGCTTTCAGATTAGCCTGCTCTGAGTGTTAATTTTTTTTTTAAAAGTCCACCTATGAAAGGAAAAGGAGGAATGAGGTCAAGGTAAAAATACCATCTAGTTCAGGATACACAAAGAGCTCACTGGAGCATTCAGGTATAAAAAGCTACTCCAAGTTCTTGTTAGAGGACTAAGCACTGCTGTCTCTGGGATATTTAATATATGCCTTGCATTTTTTCATTTCAGCAGTTCATGTGAGTTATATCTAGCCCCAAGGGTTTAAAGAGGGGGAGGTTCATTGTAACTATCAAGTTTGAAGATTAACAGTCTTTTGAGTTAGTGGATATCTGAAGTGCCTTTGCTTTTATATGAGGTGTTTTTATTGCTCTTTAGTTAAAAGTTCCACTTGGTCAGATAAGTGATTAATTCACTAAATCAGCTCTTGGTTTTTGTTATACATTGTACCAGCAAAATCCAGTTTTTTTAATCTTTACTCTTTTCTGCTTTAACCAAGACTATTTTGATTACTCAAGTTATTTACTTTGTTTAAACCAATTTACTAAAGCCTCCAGACTGGTTAACTAACAAAGCCCCATGTCCTTGCCATCAGTTTTTTGATAGGAAGGAAGATAGAGGTTTTGGAGTGATGATTGACTTTTTATTGCATCTTCACCTGGTCATTATCTCTTTCAGCAAACAGGCTGATGCTATCAATGGAAAACTTACAGACAAGATATGTTCATTTCACTGTTTTGCACTTCTATTCACTGTAATGGGGCCACGAGCCTATTTGATGGGAACTTGCTCTGCAAGAGTTTTCAGCTCTGTTTCCATTGAAGGCTGACTAGTTTGAGGTCACTTCTTTTCTTTCCTTGAGATTGAAGTGTCTTTCTTGGCAAGGTTTCAGGATTAAGTAGGCAAAACAGGATGAGGAG
>NC_133773.1:112867645-112906893 GCF_003597395.2 Chelonoidis abingdonii | reverse complement strand
ACACACACACTGCAGACAGTCACTTACCCCACAGATGCTGTATTTGCTCCTCCTTCACCTGGAGAACTCCCTTGCGAAACTCCCTGTTAGCAGCCCCCTGTTCGCAAAGCTCCTAATAATTGGAGATATACAATCTTCTAGAACTGGAAGGGACCTTGAAAGGTCATTGAGTCCAGCCCCCTGCCTTCACTAGCAGGACCAATTTTTGCCCCAGATTTGTAAGTGGCCCCCTCAAGGATTGAACTCGCAACCCTGGGTTTAGCAGGCCAATGCTCAAACCACTGAGCTATCCCTCCCCCCAGTTGGTGTTTTAAAAGTGCCAATTTCACAAAGGCAAAAGCAGTTAGGGGCAAAATTAAATTATTTCTCTGAAAAATGTGAATGATAATTGGGATTGGTTAAGAATACTTAAAGATTGTTAAGAATACTAGATGCCCGAATCCACAATTGAGAGAGAAGGCCACACTGGTTTAAAAAAAGCCAACCTAACCAGCAGAATTAAGAAATTTAAGTATATTAGCCATAATAGGAATTCAATCACTACTGTTGGTCCATTACTATATGGAAATAGAATAATAATGCAGAAAAGGCAGAAGAGTTCACTAAATATTTCTCAGGAGGATGTTAAACAACAACTACTAGAGTTAGATGTTATTAAATCTGCAAGTCCGAAGAACTTGCATCCAAGAGCTTTAAAAGATCAAACTTAGGAGGTCTCTGGCCTGTTTTAATGGTCATTTTCAAGAAGTCTTGGAACACTGGACTGAAAGAAAGCTAATAATTGTCAATATTTAAAATGGTAAACACAATGATCCAGTACTTATAGGCTGTCAGCTTGACTTTGATCCTGGGCAAAGCAATAGAACAATAGATATGGGACTCGATTAATAAAGAATTAAAGGAGGCTAATATAATTAATGCCAATGAACATGGCTTTATGGAAAATAGATTTTCTCAAACTAACTATATTTTTATAAGATTACAAGTTTGGCTTATAAAAGGTAAGAACTTTGATATAATAGACTTTTGTAAGACATTTGACTTGGTACCATATGGCATTTTGATTAGGAGACTAGAACAATGCAAAATCAACTTGCAACACACTAATTGGATTTAAAATTGGCTAAATGATAAGTCTCAAAATTTAACTGTAAATGGGGGGTCATTGAGCAGTTGTATTGCTAGTGGGGTCCTGCAGGGATCAGGTCCTACATTATTTAACATTTTTATCAATGACTTGTAAGAAAACATTGCTGATAAAAGTTTGAAGATGACACAAAGGTTGAGAAGTAGTTAATAATGAAGAGGGTAAGTCAGTGATACAAATGTGGATCATTAAGCTAGGTGAAAGCAAACAATATGCCTTTTAATATGGCCAAATGTAAAGCTATACATCTAGGAACAAAGAATCTAGGCTAGAGGGGGGACATTATCCACCATGACCCCAAAATCCTTTTTAGAGTCACTATTTCCCAGGATAATCAGTTTTTGGTATGATGCTTTTATCAAAAAGGCAAATCTCATCCTTGGATATATAGTCAGGGGAATCTGAAATAGGAGTGGAAAAGTTATATTACCTTTGTATTTGGCACTGGTGTCCATATTTCAAGAAGGATATTGGTACATTGAAGAGGATTCTGAGAACAGCCACCCACATGGGAAACAAAAATTTGATAATAGAGGGCTTGTTGATCTAGCAGACAAAGACAAGATGCAGTGGCTGAAGTTGAAGCTAGAAAGTCTAGAAATATGGCAGGTTTTTAACAGTGAGGGTAATTAAGTGTTGGAACAATGAAACAAGATTTGTGGTGGATTTTCCATCATGGATGTTTTAAAATCAAGTTTGGCTGTTTTCCTAGAGATACGCTCTAGTTCAAATAGGAATTAATTTGAAGGAAAGTTCTATGAACTTCATGATATAGGAGATCAGACAAGATGATCACAAATTTCCCTTCTGACTTTATAATCTATGAATAATCAGGATCATGGAAGGGATGGGATCTTTTTATTTTTTTAAAAATGCAAGTCTGAATACAAGGCACCTTAAACTAACCAATTTAATTATTTTTTTTAAGTGGGGGCAGGTGAATGAAACTGACTTGCTGTTAAGTCTGATAAAATGGGGCTTTTTTCAGATCAGTCCTGCGTTCAGCTCTAATTTAACTTAATTTATTCAGTGAATAGAAGTTTATTTCTAAAGTTAGAAATAAAGTTAGTTTAATAGCTGTGTTTACTTGTTGATATCATTTTCACATTTAAAAACCATCAGAAGAGAAAAAGATCAAAATTCCGACAGAGGCTGAAAAATCTCCCTCTCAGCTACTAGAACCTACTGCATCACATGTGGTGTATGAATTTTGGTATCCAGAACATTGCTTTATGTAAGTAGTAATAAAGAATCAGGCCTTGTCTAGACTAATTGTTTGCAGGTGGCAGCTAATATGCTTTAAGTAACATGAAAAGAGCCTAGCGTAAGCAAGGCATTGTGCTTTTAACATTTGTTTAACTAGTTCAGTAAAGCCTTGCCTCTGCAAGGTGTGCCTCAAAGATGCAGAACCAAATGGAAGCCAGTTTAGATTAACCTAACTCTGTTAGTGTCTACACTGAAATGTAATTCCCACTGCTGTAAGTAGCCCAGTACACCAACTTAATTCCACCTCCGCAAGAACGTAGTGCTTAGGTTGATGTAGTTGGGTCGACACTGCATTGCTTACATTGACTGTTGCTGCTGCCCAGGGCTGACAGCCGGAGCCCTACCTTCTGAGCTTAGGCTGTCCATGCCCAACAGTGCCCCACACTAAGGATATGTCTACACTGCCCATATCACAGCGCAGCCGCTGTCTATACTGGCGCTTTTCAGTGCTATAACTTTTGTCGCTGGGGGGAGGGGTTCACACCCCTGAACAACTAAAGTTTTAGCACTGAAAGTGGCAATGTAGACACAGCCTAACAGTTAAATCAGTGCAAGTGCTCCTGGCGAGGTCGTGCACCACTGCCAGAAGGAATGTAATGTGGACATGCAAAACCGATGTAATTACTGCGGTGGCTGTACATTGACTTAAGTTAAGTCGACTTAATTTTGTAGTTAGGCTTGCCCAACGTCAGTTGAATGATCGTATCGATCAATAGAGATGGCTGCATCATTCCCCACTTTTTGCTTTGATCTTTTTAAGATTCCAGTTTTTGAACTTTCTGTATGTCTTTCCATGGTGGTCTCTTCTGATCATTATCTGTTGGTGTTTCTGCAGCATCAATAAACCGTGCTACAGTGTGATGAAAAAAGGTTGGGGGTGGGGGAGAACACCACTTCAGAAGGAGCAAGACCACTCACCAAAGTATTTGTTGAATGTATTTTATTTAGCTAGTGTGACATCTTTAATTATATTTATATTTGAATTTATTTTTATTTCAAACATTTTATTAAGGCAAGAGAGAAGACAATATCAGTGGATTATGGCTATATTAAGTAGTACTGTAGGTTTCATCATTGTCAATGACAAGTTAAGAGCAATATCGCCTTGACAAATTTAGTTATTGTTCAAAGAATAAGTGTTTGAAATACAATATCCAGATCCAGACGTAACCTGATAACCAAAAGGATACTCTTCAAAAGCGCAGTGGACCGAGCACTCGATTGGGGGTCAGAAAACATGGGTCTTTATGCCTCTGCTGCTGACCTGTTGTATGACCTGAGCAAGTCATTTCACCTGCTTGTGCCTCTGCTTCCTCTCTCACACTCTTGTCTATTCAAATTGTAAGCTCTCAAGGACAAGGATTGTCTCTTCCTATGTGTATACAGTATCTGGAACAATGCAGCCCTCATCACATTTGCAACTGTAATTTAAATAAATAATGAATAAGGTATAAAAATATATACAATCTTTAAGTGGTGTGGGGCAAAAGGAGTAAGCCTAGATTACATAACTTGTTGCTTATGGGTCTTGATTTCACTGAGCATTGAGTTGGGCCTTCAGAGAAAAATCATGGAGAATTATGGGCATATGGAATTTAGATGTTTGCATGTAATATATAATTCTTTATTTTCCCTAGTGTGAGTGTATGCATAGCTCAGGACGAGAACATAGCACTGACACCCATCATATTTTATAAGGTAAAAAGGATTTTGCATGATTGAATGAGACATCTAAAAAGTACTTCAGGTACGCTGATTAGTGCCTCCTGAAAGTTGATAAATGTGGATGCCCTAAGCAGTCACTGAAGTCAGTTGGACTGGAGAGCACACAAAGAATGTCCTAGGAAACACTCAGTAGCTTGCAGAATCTGGTCCTTACTACCCTTTTATCTGTGGGAGAACAGGGCATACATGGTACAAAGGCTTTGTTTTGACCCATTGCCTAGGGGTGCATTTCACCCTAAATCAGTAGTAAACCAGTTATCCAGTTTTAAGGGGTGCTGTATGTGCTGTCCTTTGGTTGCATTAAAATTAAAACACCTCGTGCTTATTAGAGTTCTAAATGGCTGCCTTTTATTCATTTTCAAAACACATGCCTTAAACATTTGACAGTTTTGGGTAACAAATTAGTAAGTTGTTCTCATTGTTTGAGTATCACCTTTCTTTACAGGAAATAGCCACATGTTGGTGTAGTCCTATGTAGCTATCTAAGGCAACTGAAAAAGTTAAGAGGGTGACCATTGCTAAGTGCATACCTAAAGGCAAGATGAAATTTAAAAAAAAACATGGTTCAGTTTGGTTTTTTTTATACTCTCCTGTTTCGGTAAATCAAATCTATCTCCATGCCATATTTTGACTTTGACTTTAGAGATTTTTTTTAATATTTTGTGGTGCTTTAAAAAAAAGCAGGACATAAAGTGTTGGGGTTTTTTCATTCTCCTTTAAATCAAAAATAGCTGAAGAAATTTTGCTCTACTTCTCCAAAAGCAATTCACCTTCAGATAAACACTTAACAGTGGAAAATTTTAGCCTTAAAATTAATGTTTTAAAAAGTATCAACATGTGAAACTATGAGAGGAAGACAGTCCTAAGAGTTTTCCCCATGGACTATAGGTTTTCAGATCCTTGTATGGGTCTTCAGAGAAGACTCTAGTGCAGGGGGTAAAGCCCCACCTGATTGGCTGCTTTTCCCCATTACCCCTGGAAAGGACAGCAATCAGAGCTGAAGCAAGCACTGGACAGTTTGGTCCCTGAGCACAGGAAGCAGGCACAACTCCCAATCTCTCAGCTGGCTTTGCAGCTTTTAATGCACCCGCCTTCCCCGCTCTGGTCCCTCAACCCAGGCCAAGGAGTGGAATAATTATGTTGGTATGGCCCCTATCCCCAGAGCTCTGCTAAGGGCCACTGAGGGCCATATTAGGAGGTAAGTCTCCCAATATCCCTAACTGCTGTGAAGTAAGTGCCTGTTGCTTAGCATTCCTGCTTCCCCTTTTGTCCCATGCCTCTTATGTGTTGCTGCTGATCCCTCCATATGCTGTCCACAGCCCTAACTCTTCTGGCTCCTGCCCTACCAGGCAGAAAGAAACTCCTCGGCTTGGTGGCAGCACCAGCATCATCACCCTGTTTGCTGGTGGAAAGGGTGGAGTGCTGCTTCTCAGCTGTGGGTGATGAACTCTGCCTGCCACACCTGCTGAGAGTTTAGACTTCCAGTCAGCTACTGACCAGAGAGTGTTTCCTGGGAGGAAAAAAATCTATTTTAACAGAAGGGGAGAAATCAGTGCAAATTCTTAGAACCCTTTACTAAGAGAATGGTGTGTTTATGGGGGGAAGGGGGGATGTAGCACACATGAATGTCTTTGGAAAAGAGAGAGGAAACACATGACAAATTATAAATTTGTGAGGATCTGTGGGAGTCCAACACCTGCCATCTGATTACATGAAAAATAAGAAAATACAAAGGTTAGCAAAGCCTGTGGGCATATTTGCCTTTTTCATTGAGTGGCTTTAAGTAGACCCTTGAAGGATCATTTCCACTGGCATTAAATAAATAAAATAAAGGAATGAAAAAAGTTACTTTGTTGAATGATGCTGCATTCCTATTCCCTGTAGACTGAGCATTTGAACTCAACCAGCATTGTTATGATAGCTGTGTTCCCAGACTGATTTGTAAAGGTTAGTTTCTGTTATCTTTATCTCTGTAGAGATTTCCTAGGAAGTAGTATGACACAGTTCAGTGATCACAGTGGGGTTTTTCCTTTTACAATTTGTAATATTAAAAAATACCAGAACATTACTGTATAGACTGTATTTGTGTCTTTTAATATGTTCAAAGAATAGCACAGTTGTGGTTGTGCATTGATGTGCAGTGATATGAAACATGAGAAGAGATTTGTAAAGGTACAACAAGAAATCTATGAAAAATGATGCATATGCATCAGATACAGTATGCCGGTAATGTCCTGTGGCACTAGTTTTCATCTGTGTGAATACCATGATTAATCAACAAATGACTGTGAAAAACTCCGTTAGTAATTTAATTTTATTTGTTCACTGTACTGGGACCTCAAAGCATTGAAGCATAGTTTGTTATGTCCTTACTTGAATGTTGATTATATTTGAGTACTGGGCACTGTATTATACCTCTTCAGGACCTTAGTTCTTTAAATGACTGAAAGCTGTAATTAATCTTTTAATTATTTGTATGTCTCAAGTCAGAAAAGTAAATGCTATTGTAATTTGTTTTTGTAACTGAAATCTTGTGTAGATATTGCATACAGTGTCAGTGCGATTATACCAAAATCATGCTAAAGTATAAATTGATTGTGATACCTAGTTGTCTTTATGTATTTTTAGAATCGGGATATCCTTGAATAAGTCTTTATAGTTAGTTTTAAAAGGAATTGGGAAGATCACCTTTACATACATTTTTTAAAATATTAGCATGTATTAGCATTTTGAAAGCCTCTAAATATGGCTGTGAATTGAGCAGTAGATACATGCATATAGAAAATTTCACTGTAACATGCAGTACTGTGGGACAGGATGAAGACTCCTGGCTTTAGTATAAAGGATGAGAGACTATCAGTCCTAGTTTGCTAACTGAAATCAGTTTTGTGTCAGTGGTGGTTGAAACTCATATGACCTGGGGCACAATCCAAATCCATTTAAATCAATGTAGGTTTTGCCATAACTTCACTAGAAGCAGAATCAGGCACCTAATAATGGTTTGGTAATCCTGTGTGAGTTGGGTTTCAGTTGCTAAATTTCCTATAAAAATTCAAATGCTCACAGAAGCTGAGGCACCTTGCTAAGACTCCAAACAGAATAGCCAAGAGTAACATGGGTAATGTTATCTCCAGGACAAGGTGGGAGGCATGTAAGCGGGAAAACTTGAATCATCACTGCACGTATTGTATTGTACCTGTTCTGTGGGGGGGAAATAGAGGACATAAATGTTCATGAAAGATACTAAACTGAAATCACTGAAACTTATTTATCTTCATAATATCAAAAAGGCCTGTCTTCTTGACTTGACTTGGTATGATTACATCTCGTGATCTTTCTTTTGCAGGCCTTGTCTACACTATGGGGGCAAGTTGACCTAAGTTACACAACTCCAGCTATGTGAATTACGTAACTGGAGTTGACGTAGCTTAGGTCGACTTACTGTGGTGTCTACACTGCACTGCATTGAGGGGAGACACTCACCCGTCAACTTACCTCATGCTTCCCATTCTGATGGAGTACTGGAGTTGACATGAGAGTGATCTGCGGTTGATTTTAGCAGGTCTTCATTAGACCCACTAAATTGACCCCTGATGCATCGATCCCTGCTCTTAGTCTACTCAGTGTTGTTAGTTTCGTAGCCAAGACAATTTTTCTGTTTATATGTCTCTGATTAAGTGCACAAAATGGGCTTGTTATGGTTTGTGTGTTAACAAGCCTTTCATTTCTTAGTGTTCATTATACGAATTATAAGGGTGATTGTTTCATGTGCTCAGAGTGTCCATGTGCTAAGAATATTTGAGAATGTTCATTTTTTCAGCAATCACCTTGCTTATAAATGTTTAAAATCAAAATAACTTGATAATCTTTAATATAATTTCCCCAGAGTTGTGAGTTCATTTTATGTATGTGAAATAAGAGTAAAAAACACCACTAATATGGTTTCACTTGTAAGAATTCAAACACATCTGAAATTACAATTGTATTTTTGTAGGAAGTCTTGCATAAGTTCCTTTAACAAAAATCACAATAATGTTCAAACTTTATTTTTCTGATTTTTTTTTTTAATGTTATTCTGTGGCTGAGACTTTGTATGTGAAGTTTCTGGCTAGAGTGATTTGCTTCAGATATATTGAAACCCTGGGGAAATAGGGAATTAAAATAGAAATGCTGACACTGCCTGCCTATCATAAATAAGTTGCCCAGCATTCAGATTTTATCTAGGTGACCCATCACAGCTACTGACCTTGCTGGGACTATTTTGCCTCTCTTTGGGTGGTGTACTTGAATTAATTCACGCACTGTATATGTACATTGGCATGAGGGGCAGAGGCAGGAAACTGTATCCACTAGGAGTAGCATGGGATCTAGGAGGCAGTAGGTTCAGTTTCTGCTCTGTCGAGGAGAGAAAGTGGTTCTGATCTTAGGGGCAATTCTGCCCAGGTTAGAGATCAGAGATACTGATTGTCCCTTCGACCCATCAGTCTGGTAGATTCCTTATTTTTTCTTCATCTACAGGACATACAGGGACATCTCTCAAGTGTAAATGGTCTCTTAATGCCCTCACCACTTTGTTTTTCCCCACCTACCATCACTGTGTGTTTCTTGCTCCATTACCTTTATGATTTGCTCACTATTGCCTTTTCTGAAGGAGATACTGTGCTGTGTCTTACTCCCTAATTGCTTATGCTGTGTAGTCTTTCTCATGGAATCCTTGGCCAGGGGTTCGTGCAACAGTTTTGTTTTTTTTTTTTTTTTTTTTTTTTTTTGTGGTTTTAAAGTGTGGCCACCAACTCTTACTGGTGGCTGAACAGACACTTTTTCCTGAAATACTTAAGTAACTTTAGGAAAAACATAAATATGCACATCTATACATCCATATCATTGTAATTTATTTATGTAGGGTTTTTTTTGCAGACTTAAAAATAATGCTGTGAAAAGTGCTCTTTTTATGTTTAATATCACTTTTCACAATACGCTTAGTAGCTAGCTGGGAGGCTGTGAAAAGTGATATCAACAAACATACAAATATCACTTTTCAAAGCCTCTAAGGTAGCTAGTAAGTCTGCTGTGAAAGTGATACTTGCATGTTTGTTAATATCACTTTTCTCAGCAAGCCCCAGGACAAATTAAGCCCTGGATGGAGGAAGTCAGAGGGAGTCAGCAGGGGCCAGGGGTGATGGTGAATGGATGTGGGACCAGGAAAACAGCAGGGTCCAGGGGTGATGGGGGAGAGGAGTGGATGTGGGGTGGAGAAGGCTGCAGGGGCCTGGGATGATGAGGGGATAGATGCAGGGGCAGGAAAACAGCAGGGTCCAGGGGTGATGCTTTGCTCCCACATCATCACCATCCAGGAGGCTGTTGTGGCCACACAAAAAGCCCCTGGTGGCTGCATTTGAGAAATGTTGTTTTTGGCTTCAGTCTCATCATCTCTGGGATCAGACATACTGGGGTCTTCTGCACCAATATATTAATGGTTCACCTTATGTTTGTTTTTAAAAACTGTTTGTGTAACCTATAAAGCAAGGATCATGAGAACAGCTGGATCAGATGTCTCTTCTCAATGAGCATGCAGTGGAGATTTAAGCTTGCAGTGGAGATATGCCTTTTGCACTGGTTTGAGAGAATGATGGTATGTGCATTTGTGCAAAGACCTAGTGTGCTGCTGTAGTCTCCATGCATGATTTTTAAAAATCTGTTAATCTCTGTGGCTTTAATTTGAAAAAAAATAGATGGAATATTTTAAGATGATTTAAAAAAATAACATTTTTCTATAACTTTGGGTAATAATCAAATTTGAAAGTTGGTAATAAAAATAGTTCTATATGGATGAAATACTCCCAGTGCAGAGGACCAGAACAAGCTCCATGCATAATTTAATCCCTATTTTGGCACTTAAGCAGGATTTAAATGATGTGTGGGCCTTGTGTGGTCACTGTTTTGTATCTTTTTGTATTTATACTGTGTATATGTGTGTTTCTATACCGTCTCTTATGACACAGTAGAGAAAGTTACAATATCCAAATATTAAAAGACAGTTTGTCAAATAAACTGTTCTATATTTAAAAGGGTTTCTCTGCCTGGTTCTGGTTGGTTGCCGAAAGAGCAAGTAAAAACATGTTTCAGTCCTTCTAAATGGATTTAAATTGTACACTAATTACTGATACATATAGGTAGTTATTAACTTGTGTGAATAAGTAAAAAAGGGAATGTTGAGTACATATTCTCCCTCACCTTCAGTCTGACAACTGCAATGGAATGTCCTAAATTCTCTTTCTGTGTATTCTGCTTTTTCTGTTAGTGCTCTAACTTTTAAAGGAGGTTTCCACAGGATGTGCCACACATACAGTTGCTCAGAATGTGATGTTTGAACTAATCAATGGGATGGATTTCGGTGTTCTATATAAAGGTATGGAAAAGATCAGGGTTGGAATGGGGCTAGGTACAGCTGAGTGGTGAACATGACACAGTAAGTTAAACTAACAAGAATTGTACTATGTTGTCTGTTCAAGCGGTGGAGTGTATGATTACTTTAACTAAGAGCCATTCTTGAAGAGTCCCAGGAAGTGTCTGCGCTTGGCAGATCCTCCACATGGCAGACCTAACTTTACTGTCTCTAAAAGGTTTACTGTAGTATACTCTATCCCCGATAAAGACTTTAAGAAAGTGAGGGAGAACCTATAATCGGTGCTACAGACTTGTGTAGTCCCATTTTTCTTACTTTGAGCCTAAAAGTGTAAGACATCTTCACCTTGCTGGTCTGTTGCTAGTGTTTAACCCTGTTGACATCTGTTTGTATATTTCCAGTTCTTTGAACTTTCCAGTAAGTATAACATCTTGCGCTTGGGATCTCTAATTGTGTGCAATACAATATGTGCAGCATCATTTTCTATTTTTGTGTCACTTCTTCTTTTACGCTTTATGTAGGTCCGCGCAACATCTTGTGCTGCAATACTGTGTTTTTCTCCTTTCCATGTATTAATCATAGTTTGTTAGATTTTTCCAAGTTCTCTTTCTTATATGAGCTATAATAAAAATAGGGCACAAAAGAGCAATGGGAAAATAGTGAAGGTTGTTCTCTCTCTCTCTCTCACACACAGACACACTCTCTCTCTCTCTCTCTCTCTCTCTCAAAACAGATGGATACAGACAGGTAGATGAGAGAGTACAAGGAAACAGTATTGGTCAGCGTGATGAGCTGAATGGATGAATGTGGCAAGACTGCATTTACTGAGGGCCGGACAAGAGTTTTAGCTGTGGATGCATCTCAGGGATGCTATGCAGAAAGATTCTACAAGATTTAGACATAAACAGTGTTTTAAGGACCTGGAGAGAGGTGCAAGTCGAAGATGACTCTCAGGTTACAGGCCTCAGTGACAGACAGGATAGTGGTGTTTTCCACAGTGATTAAGAGAGGAGGTAGTGGGGAATGCTTGTGGAGGTAAGATTGAGAGCTTAATTTTAGCCATGTTGAGCTTGAGTTGATGGGCTAGACATCTACAAGGAGATGTCAGAGATATGGGCTGAGATTTTAATTTGGACAGAAGGTGACAGATCTGAAGTAGAAAGGTAGCCCTGGGAATTGTCAACACAGAGATAATTGAATTTGTTTGCAACTGAGATAACTCAGAGAAAGTGTAGAGGAAGCAGAGAATGAGTAGGACAGTGACACTCTGGCCCTCAATGGTACAACATTGTGCATCTTTATAGGATTGAACTTCCTTTACCTAAAGGAGCTGGCATTTGAGTATCTTTAATAGTCATCTGGTCAGGTTTAATTCCATGTGGAATCACCAAATGATCCTTAGATTTTTCCTCAACAACATGGTATTGTATCTTATCTGTATTTTTCCTTTTTACTCTGCGTTACTTTCCTCTGAATGATACCATGATCAGCTCTGTGAGCTGCAGCAATAACCATGTCATTAGCAATTTACATACACTTCAAGAATACCAAGTATGCCAGTCTTTTCTTTTTTTCCTGAAGTATTTCTCTGTCTGATTTAATTCCAGATGATGATGTACAAAATCTGTAATGTCCCCAAAGGCACATTAAACATATGCAGCCAAATAGATGCCTTATCCAATTTCAGTTGCCAGTATTGATCTTTCTAATCCAATATTGTAAAATTCCTCATCCAATTTCAGTTGCCAGTATTGATCTTTCTACTCCAATGCTGTAAATATCTAGTTGCCTGCCAGTTGGATTCATATGTCTTTTGATATAAGTATTGAAGAGTGTTGCCTGCTAATGGCTTTCTTTAATACACTGGTTCTAAATGTACACACTCTGTACCTCATTCTTCCTTTGATAATCCAAATTACTAATCTGTTGAGTTGCAATATCAAATTTCTATTAATTTATGCTTTTCTGTAACTAATAATAGTTTCTCTGTCTCCCAGGTATAGCAAAAGTCATCTTTCTGCAGCCATGTACTACTGGTGGAATACTGCATAAATGTGATGTCCATATTGGAGTAGTTCAGTCCCTCCTACACATTGCTAAATGACATAAAATAGATTAAGTTCATCTAACAGGAATTTTACTGAGAAGTCTGTACTCCACTCCCTGTGGAGTATAGCTGCCTTCCCTAAGAGCCACCCTTGAAGACTCTCAGAAAGTTGTCTCTATCTTTGAACTGCAGAGTGGTCCTCCATCTGGCAGACCTAATGTTGCCTTTCTTGAAGGTACAACATAAAATACAGCATTCAAAGCATTGGAATTTAAATTAAACCAGGTCTCCACCTCTTTACTGCATGAGATTTAGGTTATCAGTGGATTGGCTGGTCCTCACTGAGTTAGCATCCAATAGGATAGCATTGAAAGCATAGAGTCACTTACTGTGTATCTTGTTACATACAGCTTCAGAAAACGTTTCACACATAGTAATCAGCTTAATAATAGGATATTACACTATTTAACACTGTTTGCAAAAGTTTGATTTAAATAGAGATGCACTTTGTCGGCTTTAGTTAATTATAAAGTAGTCAATTTTTAACCACATATGTTGAGAACCAGTATAGATTCAAGATGGATTTTATTGATCAGTAAATCTGATGTTCAGATTTGGCCAAAATTTCTATTTGGGGGGTCTGACACCATGTCTGCTAGTCCCATTCTTCCCAAAATACTGTCGACTCCTCATCACATAGTGGATCTATGCCTTGGGGTGGCCAACTGGCCCTCTCTTCACATTCCTGGATTTGTAAGTAGTGGCCAGCTGGCTCAGATGAGGCCATGGTTTCTACTCATAAACTCTGTATACACTGGGGTTTCATGACTATGAAGTACTTTGAAGGAGCAGCAGAACTGAAGTAAAAGGACCAGAAGTAGATTTCTGCTACAGAAGAAGGAAAGATAGAGAGGCTGCCTTCTTGCCTAGGCAGGGGTGCTGGAACAATTTGTATAGTAGGGGTGCTGACAGCCATTGAACCAAACTGTAAACCCTGTGTATGATGGAAACCACTTCAAGCCAGGGAGTACGGCAGCACCCCCTGCACCCATAGATCCAGCAGCTGTGTGCCTAGGGAGAGTTTTAGTTTGATTTCAGGCTTATCAGGGCTATCTTCAGTCTCCCTGAAGAGCCAGGATGGAAGTGAACAATATTGCTGGATGCCCCTGAAAGTATTGGGTGGCAAAAACCCAGAGACCTTTGAGGTGAGTGGAGTAGAAAGCCGGCAGGCTATCCTCTTTCCCAGAAGACTGCTTCAGATAAAGTAGAGGAACCAAGCTTTCACTCCTCTTCAGTCTAGGAATTGGGGCGGGGGGGTGGTCTGAAACTGGATTTCTTTACTTTTCCTCTGTTTGAGGAAGGAGTACAGACAGAATCTTCATTCCCTCTCTCCAGAAAGTTTCAGGGAACACACAGTAGAATTTCTTCACTGTCGCTTTTTGGAAGGGACTAGCTTTTGGGTTTCTTCTCTCACTCCTTCCTTTCTTCAAGGGAGAGATGACCCAGGCAGATCTGGAGGATTATCAGTAATTTCTGTATACAAATCCTGCTATTCATTGACAGTTCCCCCACATTGACTTGAATACTTCAGGGAAGCGCATATTTAATATAATCAAACCTGTCTTCATTTTAATGGTTACCTGAGAACTCTGTTCTATGTAATTTGTGCCTGACACTGGAGTAGAAAAAAGTGTTTGGTCAGATCAAACTCTTTTGAATAAAACACGTTATTTAGATCAATACACACTGAAAGGCCTTTTTTCAAGCTGTTTTAATCAACGTTGATTTTTTCCCCTAAAAACAAACCCCCAAAACCCCAAAACAACAACAAATGTTAATACAATGGGAATGTGTCATGAATGTAAAGGACGTGTCATGAACATAAATGCTAGATAATTTAATTTGCAAAATCACACTTGGATCCAATCATAAATATAAAACACAGTATGGAAACAGACTGATCATGCTGTCAGTGTTATAATGCATGCCACATATCCTTTGATAACTGCTGGCAGAGAGCTCCAGTATACAAATTTGAGTTCCTAAAACCACCCGGTAGGTTGAGTTGAAAAACCTTTTGAAAAATGCATGAAAAAGTTACTGTGACACTGCAGGGGCTACTTCTGCACTGAGAAAAGAGCTAGTATAGTTTTCTGTTCAGCAGCTCTTCACCCAAAAATGTTCCTATTTTCTGAGGGTATTTTTGACACTTGAAAAAAGACACTAGATACTATTAATTCTTAGCATTTTGCTCTAACACCATTTAAATAAAAAAGAAAGTGAAACTCTGAATTTATATTTCTTGATGCATTATTTAGAATGGATTAAATCTTGGAATTTTATTTAGAGTATTTCATATTTCTTTCTGTGCTCAGGCACTATAGTGTCTTTTATGAGTGGAGGACAGTGTGGGTGCTATCGAAAATAAGTAATACCTACTAATCATCCACATGCTTATAGAAGGCTAATTATTTAGTAGGCAGCATAAAAACACAGATAAATAAACAGCATGACAAGAAAAAGGAAGATGTTTGTAGAAAATCCCCATGGTGGAGCTGTGTGTGAATTGACAGGGGCAGGCTTGTGTGTATTTCTGTCTCAGCAGTGGTTCTGTTTGGATGCAAAATTGGAGACGGGCTTGAGGAAGGAGTATAGACGCCATCTGAGGCTGGTCCTTCTGTCTGACTCCTTGCATAGAGAAAACTGAAGGGTACAATGGCGGTTGTTCTAGCCCATTAGTACACCCACAAATGCATGTACAACCTGTGGCTGGCTATTGTTCTGTGTGTGTTGCATTATTTGCTTCTACTCAGACTTAGATCTCTGTGCAAAACTCAAGTAAGATGTCTCCAGGACTGGTGAATTCCACACAGAATTTGAAAATACCACTAAAATATGCCTGCTGGTAATGCCTAATTTAGACCTGTACCTTGAAAAACATTTAAAAAATGGAAAGTAGTATAAGGTTCCAGATACCTAATATCATGTTTAATAAGGTCACATAGACAAATAATTTCTAGACTTTATTACAAAATCCTGTATTCTAGGTTGTCATTTTTGTTGATGGGTTGGTACTTGTTTAAAATGCATCAGCACAGTATACTGACTCATCCAAGAACCATCACAGTATTCCTGATGCATGAAATGACTAGTTCAAACAATAGGCACAGTGTGTGAGATGGAGATGTAACAGACAGGAAAACAGAGAAGAGATGAGACCAACAAGTGAAGTGCCAGTGGGTTCATTACTTCTAGAATTAATAAATGTGGCATATGGTGTAATTTGGCATAGTACTTGCATACTTTGCAGAAGTTGGTTGGATTTCTTACTAGATAAGTCAGCTGCTGGTTGTTTACGCCAAGCTAATTTAATTGGATATTTTAAGCAGGAATCACAATATTTACAGAGTCATACTCAGTAAAATTTTCAAAAGCCCTAAGTGTCTTAGGAGCCTAAGATCCATTTACAAAAGGGACTTAAGGAGCCAAGTCCCACTGAATGTCAGTGAGACTTAAGCAATACAAGTGTTAAACACATTCCTCCTCCCACACCACAATGTATCAATATCAACCAAAAGATTAATCAATCAAACATAATGGACGTCAGTGTATAGCCCTGCACAGAAACAAAGAAGTGGTGTAGGGGACCTGTGATCGGCACTCACCTCTTCAGTGCCTCCTTGCGGTTGGGTGCAGTATTGCATCCCTTCTCTTGCCCCTGCTACCTCATGCTGGCTTTCATAAACAGTCTCTTTGGCCTCACTAGGGTCTTCAGTCCTGACTCTGGGCCCTTGAAATTACATCCTTTTGTTCAGGATCCCAAATAAGTTCCACCCCAATCTCGGGGTTTATCCCACCTTACCTCATGGCCTGTAGGGGAACCCCGCCCCCCCCCCCCCACCACCACCCACACACACTCTAATCCAGGTTCCAACTCAGGGACCCTATAAACAGCAACACATACAGCTTGATCCAGTTAGTTGCAACTTCTTCCCTGGACCTCTTCCTACCTGGCTGCTTTAGCTTCATGCCTTATCTCAGGGTGTGTTCTCTCTCTCTGCAAACCCAGCCATACAAAATGTAGCCAGAAAACAAACTCTAGCTATCCCTCAGGCTGTTTTGATCACAGCGGAGCACCCTTTCTTTTCCCCTCTGGTGCCAGCTAGGAACTGAGCTGCTAAGGCCAGGCAGCATCTTTTATCTGGGCCAACAGATAAGTTATAGAACTGTTATAGAACTACCCATGTGTAGGTAGTTGTAGACCACAATCAAGTCACCTCTTAACCTTCTCTTTGATAAAATAAATAGATTGAGCTTTTTTAGTGTCTTGGTATAAGATATGGTTTACAGACTTCGAAATCATTCTTGTAGCTCTTTTCTGAACCCTTTCCAATTTTCAATGTATTTTTTGAAGTATGAGCACCAGAACTGGACAGAGTATTCCAGTAATGGTCTCACTAATACCTTTTACAGAGGTAATACCACCTCCTGATCTTACTTGATATTCTCTTGCTTATAGATCTGGAGGTTGCATTCATGCTTTTAGCTACAGCATCACACTAGGAGCTCGTGTTCATTTATTACTATGACCCCTAAGTCCTTTTCAGTGTCACTGCATTCCAGTATTTAGTCCTCTGTCTTGGAAGTGTGACCTGCATTCTTTGATCCTCTACGTATAACCTTGCATTTGTCTGTATTAAAATCCATGTTGTTCAAATGAGCCCATTTTACCAAGTAATCCAGATGAATCTCTATAACTGACTTACCCTGATTATTTTTCACTCCTTCAATTTTTGTCATCTGCAAATTTTACCAGTAATGATTTTATATATTCTTCCAGCTCATTGAAAAAGGTATTGAATAGCATGAGAGTCTAAGTCCAAATGCCTTACAGAAGTCTTAGAGCTTGTCTATGCAGTGGCAGCAAAGTACATTAGAGGAGTGTGCTTTGTAGAATGCTGCAATGTGTTTTGCTGTAACTGCCGTGTAGATCCCTCTGTCATGCTCTAAAAGGTACCTCATTTGTGGTGGTGGTGTCCCATTTCAAACAGGACTATATCAACATAAACTGCACACCTTTTAGAGTGCCCAAGGTAGGTTTACATGGGGCAGTTAGAGTACAGCATGTGTTAGTACGCTTTACAAATCACACTCCTTTGGTGCACCTTGCTGTGCCATGTAAACAAACCCTAAGTCTGTTACATCATTATTGTTACCTTTATCAAGCAAACTTGTGATCTCAGAAAAGCATATCACATTTTTTGACAAGGCCCATTTTCCATAAAACACATTTATTGGCATAGATTTTTAGCATCCTTTAATGCTTTACTCATTGCATTCCATATCAGTCTTTCCATGCTTTTGTCTGCAATTGATGTTAATAAAATAAAACTTTGGCTAGTATGAAATTAAGGAGAACCTTAGTCTAAGGTACAAAGTAGACAACATCATGTGACAGATCTCATTATCTAGAGTAACTCATCTGTATTTTTGAAAACTATGCCAAATACAAATTAATGATGAGAGATTTTATTCCGAGCATCATCACTTTTTTTATTAGAACTAAGCATTTGAGTGCAGAATCCAAGATGGTAATGCGGCAAAGGGTGGAAAATGAAGATCTGTAGTCTGTAGTGAACTTTAGTTCTGAGAGCTAATAATCGTTATTGGGAGCAGATATGTGAATATCAATTATTATTGCTCTTGACAACTGTCATATGGAAACAGTATCAGTTGTAACAGACACTTATGTGTTTTCATGATAATGGCACAATTCTTTTATGGTTTCTTAAATATCTTCTTTTGTTTATTCTAAAGAAAGGAAATAGAATAATTACAAGAGATTTTTTTTTATTTGTGTGTTGCATTTTGCAAGTTGCAGAGAAGTTATCCTCAAGGTACGAAAGACAACTATTCCGATAAATCATATTAATCTACACTTCCAGCCTACCACATTTTCTTCTGGGTCATAACCCTGCTTTCCCATCCTGCTGACTGAGGATATAGACAGTGATCATATATTGACACTATTTTTGGCAGTTGAGCTAGCTTCTGGTATGAATTATCTGCATCACCTGCTGTTCTAGATGTTTTCCACAGGTTGCTATAGCATTAACTTTACTTTTGTTCAGGGATCTGGAAGAACTTTAGGAACTTGGTGGTTTGGCCTTGGTATTATGTTTACATACTCTCAGTTGATCCACATAAGGCACTCCTGGTTTGTATTTGAGTCCCACTTGACCCTGTTTCTTACAGCTGACAACATATGCATAGTCCCTAGGAATGTAAAGTCAGTTGTTAAACCATGTAAGCTATGAGCTAACCTTGTAACTTAGCTCAAGTTTACATTCCATTTCATCATATTGCTTGTGCATTCATACCTTCATTTCTGCAAGCACACCGACTTAGAGGGATGAAGTCAGCATAATTTATTTTTTGAAAGCTCAGACTTGTTGCAAGCAGTTAATGTCTTGTGGAGCTGAAACTAGACTAGGTCTTTCATGGATCGTGGTCAACAAAAATTGGTCACATTGGATTATCTTGTTTTCAGATTGCACATTTATAATAGGACAGCCAGGTAGTATGAAATCAGTCACACATATATGACAATGTTCCTGTGGTGTGTTTGGATCTAAATATAAATCACATGCACACAGTGACACTTCATAAGACACATGATTATTGTTGCCATTTTATTAGAATGATGTATTTTCTATGGCATTCTTATCAGCAATAGCATTACTGTAAATTAGGGCCATCAAGTGATTAAAAAAATTAATCACGATTAAACAATAATAGAATACCATTTATTTAAATATTTTTGAATGTTTTCTAAATTTTAAAATATTTATTTCAATTTCAGAACAGAATACAAAGTGTAGAGTTCTCATTTTATATTTTTTTCTGATTACAAATATTTGCACTGTAAAAAACAAAAGAAATAGTATTTTTCAATTCACCTAATACAAGTACTGTAGTGCAGTCCCTTTATCATGAATGTTGAACTTACAAATGTAGAAGTATGTACAAGAAATAACTGCACTCAAAAACAAAACAATGCAAAACTTTAGAGCCTACAAGTCCACTCAGTCCTATTTCCTGTTCAGCCAATATCTCAGACAAACAAACTTTTTTACATTTGCAGGAGATAATGCTGCCCGCTTCTTATTTACAATGTCACCATAAAGGGAGAACAGGCATTCACATGGCACTGTTGGAGCCGGCATTGCAAGATATTTACATGCCAGATGCTCTAAAGATTCATATGTCCCTTCATGCATCAACATTCCAGGGGACATGCTAATGATGGGTTCTGCTTGATAACAGTCCAAAGCAGTGAGGACTGACGCATGTTCCTTTTCATCATCTGAGTCAGATTCCACCAGCAGAAGGTTGATTTTCTTTTTCAGTGGTTTGGGTTCTGTGGTTTCCGCATTGGAGTATTGCTCTTTTAAGACTTCTGAAAGCATACTCCACACCTCATCCCTCTCAAATTTAGGAAGGCACTTCAGATTCTTAAACCTTGGGTTGAGTGCAGTAGCTTTCTCATATTGATACCTTCTTTGTGTTTTGTCAAATTTGCAGCGAATATGTTCTTAAAATGAACAACGTGTGCTGAGTCATCGTCCGAGACTACTATAACATTAAATATATGGCAGAATGTGGGTAAAATGGAGCCAGAGATGTACAATTCTCCCCCAAGGAGTTCAGTCACAAATTTAATTAACACGTTACTTTTTTTAATGAGAATGATTGGCGTAGAAGCATGTCCTCTGAAATGGTGGCTGAAGCATGAAGGGGCATTGGAATGTTTAGCATATCTGGCACGTAAATACCTTGCAATGCCAGCTACAGAAGTCTTATGTGAACTCCTGTTCTCACTTTCTGGTGACATTGTAACTAAGTGGGCAGCATTATTTCCCATAAATGTAAACAAACTTGTTTGTCTTAGCGATTGGCTAAATAAGAAGTAGGACTGAGTGGGCTTTTGATTATCATCATTTTTACAGTACAAATATTTGTATTAAAAATGCAATTAAAATTGTGATTATTTGCTATTAACGTTTTTAATTGCAATTAATTTTGAGTTAATTGCATGAGTTAACTGCAATTAATTGACAACCCTACTGTAAATACTTCTGATCACTGCTAGTGGGGCATGTAAAAATTGGCTTTGACTTTGTTTAACCACTCAGATATATTTGTGCTATAAACAAAAAGCTGGTATTACAATACTTAGTATGCTTCAGTGAGTGCTGGTCCATATGGGTAATCAATGTGGGTGTGCCTGGGACTGGAATTTGTTCAAAAGGTAATGTCCATTTGGCTGCACCTTCACTTCCTTGTGCTCCCAGTTGAAGGCACAAGAGGCAGTGTGGACCAACTACCTCCAGTTCCTTTCTACCCCTTGCGACAGTGGTGCTGAGCAGCTCCTCTGTCCCTCCTCTTCAATAGACACTGCTGGGAGTCAACCACAGTGAATACCCATAGGGACCAGTACTCAAAGGAAGAAGGAAAGTTACTTACATTGTATTAAATGGAATTCTTTGAGGTGTGTGGTCCCCATGATTTACCATCCTTCCCCTCTGCTTGGATACTTATTTGCAATAGAGCAGAAACTGGAGAGGCGGTTGATCTGCGCTGCCCCTTATGCCTTTGGTTGGGAGCACAAGGAGGCGAAGAGCACAGGCAAGGAACAGTGGACATTGCTATTGAAGAATTTCCGGTCCTGGATACAAAGAATGCACATGCTCCCACAGTGAATACCCATAGAGACCAACATCTTGAAGAACTGTAGTTCCTATAATGTTAGTAGCCTTCCTGTTTTTCTCATGATGACCCAAATAAGTGATCAGGTTTTAAATATGCTTGTTAGTAAACCACATAGAGCTATGTAAAATTATAGCAATTATCAGTTTTAGCAACATTTCTGGAAAGACTACACAAATATTCTTCACTTAAGCATTTCAAAACATAAACCTTTTTGTCAAAAATCCAGTTAAATCTTTTTCTCAAGAACAGAAAAATTGTAATAGAGTGTCTAATTTCCAAAGGCTGTTTGTTTATGTGTGTTGGAAGCTAATGAAGTTATGGCTATGTGGATGAGCTGTTCTATTGCTTTATTTCTGTCCAAAGAAAACCCTGCTCTGCATTTTTATTCATTCTTTTAAAAAACAAAACTGGAGTTTTATGTCTCCTATAAATAGACTGTACTCTTGTCCTACAGTACTTCAACTGTAGGACCAGATAGAGAGAGATCGAGAGAGATCAGACATTCATAAAATGGTAAAGCTTTAGCTTTTTTAAATGATACTCAGGACTGAATCCATTAGGAGCAAAACAAAGTACATCTATTGTGTTGTCCCTGCTGACTCTCAGCATACAGTACATTCAAATATTGCAGCCAGAAGGCATTTTATAAAAACAGCTTTCAAGATGTGCTCTTGAAAATGCATTTGTGTACTCATTATGCAGTGCTATCTTTTGTCAGCGGGGAACTCTGTAAATAAAGCACCAAGGTCTTATATTGCAATAGCTGATGGCAGTAAAGTAAACTAGGACAGAGTAATCCACTTTTCTTTATGCACCTTGCTAGTGTACGGCTGTGACCTGTCTGTAACAAACAAAATAAGTGTTGTTTTTTTGTTGTTGCAAAGCCTTGAAATATTTAAAGAGGCTTTGCAGGGGAAAATGTATTTTCATCATCAAATCTGTTACGTTCATAATCTTCTAATATACCTATCTTAGATTTGACATCTTTGTGTAGAACAACTATTTTATATTGCTATGTGCACACAGAAATAATACAACAAGCTAACATTTTTATAGCTCTTTATTATCAAAGCTCTGTACAGTCATTAATCCTTGCAACCCCTTCTGTGAGGTAGGTAAATAATATTGTCATCACATTTTACAGATGGAGTAACTGAGACGAGTTCTGTGACCTTGAACAAGTCATTTAACAATTGGATGGCAGGAACTTAAGAGTCCCAGGCTTTTAGTCTAGCCCATTGTACATAGGGACTACATTGTTCCTGCAACGTATTCTGCAGCTGAACTGCGAATCTCAGGTACAATGGTTGCCATTTAAAAATCAATATCAGCCAACCAGTACCATACAATTACTTCCTATTCAAAGTACAGGTTAAAAACCTGAAACATATGCAAAGATGTATTAGAATATAATTATGTTCCACATGTTTGTCTTTATATTTTGTGGTTTTGTGCTGCCTTAATTGTTCCTATTACAAATTTGAACTTCTCTTAATTAGAGTAAAATTCTGTGCTGGATACCTGTGGCAACAATGAATCATGCCAAATTTATGACTGTTACACTAACCAAAACAATAGGAGAAATGTTGAAGTAATCAAAAGTTCGCTACCAAAAATGTTTTTATCCCATATTGGTGTAATAGGTTATTAGTACAAAAATAACATCAACTTTTCAGAATTTGTAGAATGGCTTATAATATATAAGAAGTGAGAAGATAAAACAACAAATCTAGAGCACTACATTCTGGCTTTTAAGAAAAATGTTAATATTGCAAGTTCTTATCTAATACATAAATAATTTTAAAGTGAAATATTGCAGTAAGGTAAACTGGCCCAGTGCTTAGCAATAGGAGTTTGAAATTCTAGAAAGGTGGACTGCTTCCAGTCAGTTCACACTGGAGTGAGTCTAGTTATACAGTATACAGAGCAATTGTAGCCATGTCGGTCCCAGGCTATTAGAGAGGCAAGGTAGGGGAGGTAATATCTTTTATTAGAACAAGTTCTGCTGGTGAGAGAGACAAGCCTTTGAGCCACACAGAGTCAGTCCACCTCACCCACCTTGTGTCAGTTATCCTGTAACATTTCTGCCTTTTCAGTACTGGTATACTATTTGTATAAGCTATAAATGTGCTGTTGCTGAACTAAATCCCTATTCCCTAAAAGTAGCCTCTACTGGACACAGTCTTACAACAGAGCATTGAACCTCACTATTTTTTTAACCTTTTTTGTTGGGACGTTGGTTTCTGGATTGCTATTCTATTAGTATGATGAACTAATTGACCTACAGGGCTCCCTGTAGAATAGCAGCTTCTGCTTAGATCATCAAGAGTGCAATTTGTTGTTTCATTTCCTCTTGGAGTCCCATCAGGGAAATTGAATTGTGAAAAAGACTACCTACTGGGAGCATTCAGTCCTCCTGACTGAATAAGTAACTTTATTTTTTTGTACTATCTTAATTAACAACAACAACAACAACAAAAAGACTTATGAAGGAGTCTGCTGTGATTCTGATACAGATGACTAACTTCAGTTATAGAAACACTTGATCCACATGGCCTATTGAAAGTTGGGGCCTCTGTGCAGGAGCAAAGTTAGCACAAAGCTTCACCAAGCCCTGAGTGCTTTATTCATAATAATTTATCACAGTGCTCATAGACCACAGAGACTGAAATCTACAGGTATTTACTGCTTACAAAGACATTGCAGTGTGAGGGGTCTAGTCTGTCAGTGTATAAATAACTTTCATTAATGTTAATAGTAGTGAGCTGTTTGCCTGTAAATATTTTGTTAGCTGTTACAGCATTGGGCAGTGGTGTGATCTTATTTAGAAGGCCCTGTAACATGGTGTCGCCGGGGCTCGACCCTCCCTGGGGAGGGGGGAGCCGCACCGGCCTTGACCCGTCGTCCGAGGGCTTCTGTCCTCGGGACCGCTGTCAGCAGTCCGGGCAGTTCGGGCCCTGTGGGCGGGACCGAACAGTGGCACAGTCAAAGGAGGCCCAGCCCCTGGTTCGGGGGGCACCAAACACACAGTTATATCAGCTCCGACCCTTCTGGTTCAAGGTGGAGCTGTCAATAGTTCAGGTCACTCGGGCCCTTTGGGGCAGGACCGAGCAGTGGCACAGTCAAAGGGGGCCCAGCCCTTGGTTCGGGCGGGGCACCAAACACACAGTTATATCAGCTCTGTTTAAATGGCCTCCTTAGGCCGGGGAGAGGGGGATTCTGCCACCTGGGAATGGGTGGCAGGGGGAACGCAGGCCCACCCACTCCACTGCGTTCCAGCCCGGGGCCCTAGCAGCGGCTATCACCGCTGACGGTCAGTGGGTGATCCTGACTGCAAACACACTGCCATTGTATCGCGTAAATCTGCGCTGACTAGATGTCGGCTGCCCCCGGGCTCACTTCGAGTATCCCCCTCCGTGCCTACCTGGTTCCCTGGTTGTCAGCTCCTGGGAAGTCAGACCATAGGTTCCTCCCGCCAGGCTGGGCGGCAGGTCCGGCAGCCTCCCCAGGGAAGTCCGGCCAGCCTGCTTCCGAGGGCTCCTCTCAGGGTAGCAGCTAGGGACGGGCGGCCCTCGGCAGCTCCTCGTCGTACGAGCTATTGGGGAAGCTCGGGCCAGTCTGGCACCGCGCCCGCCTCAGCAGCTTCCCGTCACGAGCACCTGCTGGCAGGTCTGCTCCGTGACGGCAGCTGGGCTCCAACTTGAGGCTGAGGCCAGCTTTTATGTTCAGGATCGCCTGCCTCTGAACTTGCTGCAATATGGTGCGGACTACCGCTCAGTGGCCCCACCCTATAGGTGTACTGAAAAGAGTTCGACCCTCCCTGGGAGGATGGAGAGCCGCACCCCTCGTTACAGGCCCATAAATATTACAAGAGCACATTCCACTTATATGGCAAAAATCTTGTAAGCAAACAGTGCTAAAATATATGCAAAGTAAAATTCTAACATTTTCTCTTTGCATAATATAGATTAGTTTAAGAGTATTGCCAAGTTTCTACCTGTGATTCATAGGCCAAAGACGGCCCAAAAAGAGAATTTGTTTGATGATTCATTAAAGAGAGAATCTTTTTTCTTCCAAAAAAAAAAAAAAAAAATACAGGTGCAGAAATTTTGCTTCATAAATGTTTAATATTGATAAGGTTTTTCAACTTGCCAGGATCCGGACTAAGGGACTTAAGAGAAATACAGGCAGTCCTCGACCTTACGACATTTGATTTACAACAAATGGCACTTACGACACTTCTGAATTAACACCCTGATTCGACTTACGAGAATTGGTTTCAGCTGTACAATTCTCTGTCCCACAATAGAGTGGATTGCGGTTCTGAGTTGCGATGTTTCGATTTACAACGCAATTTTCAGGAACCAATTGTGTCGTAAGTCCGAGGACTGTCTATAATAATTTGAGAAGCAAATGTGATGTGGGAGCCATTTCTTTAGCATGACTAGCATATTCTGTAATCTCAGTTTCATGATCCAGCATCTGTTATACATAATGTAAAAAAAAAAATATGTGAGATAGCAGCAGATTGGTGTTAGACAGGGGAACAGTATCGTGCTCTGTGTGTGTGTGTGTAACAATTGAAGGTATCCCTTAAATCACGTTTTAGTGAACCTTTGTCTGGGATACGGACATCTACCTTTCTAATAAAAAAAAAAAAATAAAAGTATAGAGCAATAGATTAATCCCAGGTCACAACTTAGTCTGTATTAAATTGGCGCTGCCCGATAGCATTAAGGCAAATTTCTACTTTGTTTTCATCACCAAATTTTCTGGTTTGCTGCGTGACATAAACTCACTAAATCCACATTTTAGTAAATTGCATGTCCACAAATACTTAGTAACAGTGTCCTCCTTAGGCCATGTCCACACTAGTGAACTTGTAGTGGCACAGCTCTACTGATGCAGCTGTGCCACTATAGGATTGCTCAAGTAGCTGCTCTATGCCAATGTGAGAGAGCTCTCCCTCAGCCACCTCAACGACAGCGCTAGCTATGTTGGTGGGAGAAGCTCTCCAGCTGACATAGAACTAGGCACACAAGTGCTTAAGCCGGTGAAACTTCTGTCACTCAGGTGTGTGCTTTTTCACACCTCTGAGCAACATAAGCTTTGCCGATGTAAGTGATAGTGTAGACATGGCCTTAGTTTACAGTATTCTGAGATTGACTCTCAGGCAGATTCTGTATATGTGCTGGGCATAGGGCCAGGGTAAGTAACATCACATTCCCTGCAGGTCATCAGGGGAACTCCATGTCATCATCAGGTTCTACCCCTTGTGTTCCTTCTTGGAATAACAAAAACGGAGGTGGAGTTAGGAGCTATCCTGTCCCATCTGCAGAAAGGCAGTAGCAGCCATCTTCAATTTCTGTTCTGTCTCCATGGCTGGAGTTGCTACTTGCTGGTGCCACGGTTCTTTCCCTTACCTCAGAAAAAGAAAAGGTTTACAGTCTGCATATCTGAAGTCCCCCTCCCATCCCACTCAGATCCAACAGCAGCTTGTAAGGCTCTGCCCATCTGATTTTTGAGCACTTGCTGTAGTGCCCATATCGCACCCAAAAATCACCAGGGAAGATGAGACTGATACGTAGCCCCGTCAGTGGTACGTGTCTGTCAAAATTTTGGCCACCGTTTAACTTAACTGCACATGTGCTCAATAAATAAAGAAATGTTTTAAAGAGCCCTTTAATTCTGTGCTGCAGCTGTCAATTCCATTAAGTCCTTCTCCTGCTGTGGGTCCCTTGGTGCATATTGCCTAAGTGCATTCTACAGTCTGGCACATTGGAGCAGCAGTACTGCATCTGGAAGAACTATTTTGCTAATTTAATAGCTAAGAACTGCACATAAAATTGGTATTTCAAATCAGTTTTACTCTGATTTTATTTTCTCATTTTTCTGAGTTGGGCCCAGGCACTTGTGACTGTGTTTCACATGCCATGGTGGGTCTGACTCCAAACTGAAGGTGGCTATCTGGATTTTCTTTTTGCTTCAAGGGTAGCCTTTTGTGGAAATGGGCCAAAATAAGAAGGGGAAAAAAAAAAGTTGGTCTTGTATTGGTGGCCTTGTTTTCATTCTCCGTTATCCTGGATTCAGGGGATCTTGTCCATGGAGTAGGCTGTTAATTCTTCAAAGTGGGTGTCACTCATGTCGAATACTGAGTAGAGGCATTCTGGAGATGTCAAAAACTGGTTTACAGTTGTGTCGGGTGTGATTAAGCAACTGACTTATGATGTAGTGTAAGCTTATAGGAATTTTTTATCCTAGCCTTTCTCTGGTGGTGGTTGTTTTTTACATTTTTTCATTAGCACAACTAAAGCACTGGTGTCACAGATAATCTGAGAACAGTGATGATCTATAAGAAAATGGACATAGAGGAACACACTGATGTTCTGCTGCTTCTGTCTGTGATAGTGGGAAGCTTTTAGTGTGTGTCACAAAATTTCCTCCATTCTTGACTAATTGGGACTTTCCATGCATGTGCTTTGAAATGTAGCTGGATCAATGAATTTCCTGGGGTGGACAATCATTATCTTTCCTAATGAGGCGAGGGTCTGTGGATAGACTTTGTTTTTGGTGTGGAGAAAAAGTGATAATTTGACCAAGATAGGTGTGTGGTTTTTGTGCTCCCTGTGAACACTTCTAGGTTTAAAATCAGTAGGGTCCTGGGTAAAGTAATATTACTCCTCTTCCTCCTCACCTGAAATGCATCCTCGAGTTCACTCTATAAGGCTTTTTCATAATGTGTAGGAAGGAACTTTTATATAAGGTCATGCCTCAGCACTCCCTGCCATGTGGTTTATCCTTTCTGGCTGCAGACTTAGGGATTGATCCTGCAAAAGCTTAGTCATATAGGTAGTTTTTGTAGTTACGTCCATAAATATTTGCTGGTCAGGGTCTTATGTTAAATCCTAGTATTTTACACTTATCTGTTAGATGACCTGGGAAACAAAAGATATCCTAATGTGACTGTATATGCTCTACTACCAGTCAGAAGATGGAAGAAAAAAATACCCATTATCTCTACATATCTGTGCATCTCTTTCATGGTTTTCACTCTAGGGAGGCTGAGCAAGCAGTGATCTTGTCATTTTATTTATTTGTGCAGACCTATTTTCAGCTCTATAGAAAATGCAGTTTTCAGACCAATCTTTGACTGTGCCTGGTTTAGCGCATATCTAAAGCAGTGAATTCCTTTTTCCCTTTCTGAAGGCTAATAAGCCTTTTAATCACTCAAACTATTAGATTTTTCCTAGAGTATGAAAATATACATCTATCTAAAGTGTATAGTGGGGGTGCTGAGCATCATTGAACCAAACTGTTAACCTTGTATATGATGATAACCACTTCAAGCCCAAGGGTGCAGCTGCACCCCCAGCACCCTTAGTTCCAGCACCTATGCATATGCCAAGAAAGCAGCAGAGGCTCTGTATGTGAACTGACTTATTTACACATGTTCATGTGGTACTTGCACTGCAAAATGTATACTTTCTATAACAAATTGTACAATGGCTATGTAACTTCCCAAATTGTTTTCCTGGAGCCATTTGTGTGTATTGCTAATGGTTTGTCAGTGATAAGTAAAAAGGTGCCAACTCTTTTGTGTTTTGAGTGTTACTTTTCTCTACCTTTTTAATCTCATGCTTGAACATTTTTTAAAATAAATTGAAATCCGTGTGTATTGCACTCCTGTGCTGTATTAGTGTGACTAAGAGAGCATCATTGGCTCAAAACAAGTCGATTCATTACCACAGGTCCTATATAATAATACTTATTTAAAAAAAAGTATGTACCAAAACAGCACTAAAAACCATGACTTTCTTGTTTGTTAAAGCCCTCTTAAATACCTTCTGAAGTTGCATATAAAACAGGAGTGCATAGCTGATAAAAGTATGGTATAGCTTTTTGTATTAAAAAGAACTGGTATGTAAATAGTACCCTGTCTGTGGGCACTTAAAAACATGTCTGCTTACCATTTGAACAGGATGTTTCTGCATTACTTGGCTATATTACTTGTGGTGTGCTACCTCAAGAATTTTTTAAATAATTTTCAGAAGGAAAAAAATTAATAGTTAATGTGAACCTTGATGCTGTAGCTATGATTTTTGGGAGGGGGAGAAATGACTTACAAAAAGCATGTATTATTTTTGTACTATCTAGGTAGGTAGTTGCATGTGTATTTGTAATATGAGATAAGTTGTAATAAATGAAGAACTTTTTTATCTACTTTATTGACATATAAAACTAGTACAGTTCAGACACCTTTTTTTTCCTACTCTTGATGCAGGAGAGAAGAGGCTCTTTTAAGCCCACAGTGTTCACAGTAAAACAAAAGTTTACACATCTCTTACTAATGATATGGTATCTAACAATTCAGGTTTTTTTTTTTCCCCCCATCCAAATCTTCCTTCATTTTCTCATCGCAAAGTTTTATTTCTGAAAGAGTGGTGATGTCAGTTGGGAGGGAAAGTAATGGGTGTGAAAGGACTGGAATCAGATAGCACAGAGTTGCCACCTATCATTTTTTCAGTTGAACAGTTCATATAAATAAAGTAAGCCAGGCAGCAAAGTCTAGTTTTTCTGGGTTTTGTTTGTTTGTTTTTCTAGCCAATGATATATCCACCCTAAACTCTTCCTCATGTCTCTCCGACTACCCCAATTCAGGATCACTTTTTGGCAGTCACTAATAGGAAGAGATGTCTCTGGAACACAGTGACTCAGTGCAGTTGGCATGGCAGAACATCAGAGTTCTCAACTGGCAAGATAGCAAGTTTGCGGGGGTGGGGAGACTGTGACTGGAGTGGGAGAAGGGTGAAGAGAACACAGTATTTGAATGGTAACAGAAATTATTTTTCTTTAGTTTTTCAATTAAGCAAACCTTGCTGCTGTCTGTGCTATCATTTTATTGTTGCCTAGAGCAGGGGTAGGCAACCTATGGCACGCATGCCGAATGCGGCACACCAGCTGATTTTCAGTGGCACTCACACTGCCTGGGTCCTGGCCACCAGTCCAGGAGGCTTTGCATTTTAATTTAATTTTAAATGAAGCTTCTTAAACATTTTAAAAACCTTATTTACTTTACATGCAACAATAGTTTAGTTATATATTATAGACTTATAACTAGAAAGAGACCTTCTAAAAACGTTAAAATGTATTACTGGCGTGTGAAACCTTAAATTAGAATGAATAAATGAAGACTCGGCACACCACTTCTGAAAGGTTGCCGACCCCTGGCCTAGAGGATGCAGCAAAATGGTCTTTACTACTGAGTTCATTTTCAGCTTTCAGTCTCTACACAGTTAAAAGGAGGACTTTCCTTGTCTTTGTGTGGTTACTAGCATAAACTTGTCTAACCCTAACCCACGTACCATATACGTGTACATATAATTGTTGTGATGCCTATCTCACTTACAATAGTATAAAATTTATATTTATATTTACACCCAAATAAAACTGTTATAAGAGATCAGAATCAGGCTGAATTTATACATTAATAGCACAGTTTAGTGGCTGAATTGAACTATTGCATTAAAATTGTATGTAAACTTAATCTCCACTCATAAGAACAACCATACTGGATCAGACCAATGGCCCATTTAACCCAGTATCCTGTTCACAGTAGACAGTGCCAGATGCTTCAGATGGTATGAACAGAGCAGGGTAATTTTGGCATCTAGTCCCAGCTTCTGGCACTTGCAAATTTAGGGAAACCCAGAGTGTGGGGTTATGCAACTGACCATCTTAACTAATACCTGTTGATGGACCTATCCAGTATGAACTTATCTAATTATTTTTGAACCCGGTCATACTTTTGTCCTTCACAAGATCCTATGATAGTGATTTCCACAGGTTTGCTGTGCACTGTGTGAAGAATGCTTCTTTTGGTTTCCTTTTAATGTGCTGCCTATTGATTTGATTAGGTGACCCCTAGTTCTAGTTACTCCAGTATCTGTTCTCCCTCATATGTGGTAGATCCTCAGTCTGATCTTCTTCTGTTAACCTGAGTGTTTGGAGCACTTATTGGTATATAAGGAAAGTAGGTTATGATAGTTGAGATCTCCCTCTGATTTGAGAGAAGAATTTTACCCTACATATGGAAAGCATGATAGCTGGATCGTACCAAAGTATTGAGTGTCCAGCTTTGAAAATAAGTGTGTTACTGTGGTGCTGCTCCTCACAGTTCTCTCTAACTTCAGTTGGAGCTTTGGCTGCTCCGCACTCCTGTACTTGTTCCAGGTTGGGTGTCCAAAGCAGTGACCCTCTGAAGATTTCAGCTGTCATGTTTGCACTCACTTTTTTTGGTCAGTACAACCCATAAAGCTTTGTGCAATTAGCCCAAATCCTCAATAATAAAATATTAGGGTATTTTAACACATTCACTTTCAAAAACATTTTGACTAACAATCAGTAAATAAATAAATACAAGCCTACTCTTGTTACTCATGAATTTCCACCATGTTACTTTAGATTTGTAATGGTGGAAATGAAATAAGTTATTTGAATTTTATATATATAGAGAGAGAGAGAGAGAGAGAGAGAGAGGGAGATTGATTTAAGGATTTTATTGTGGCATTGGTGATGGACTTTTGTATGTTTTGGCTTGAATTCAACAGATTTCTTTGCAACCTCTTCCTTCAGTCTTGTACAGCTCATATTTTTCTTCTCTTATGTATCACAGCTGTTCAATACTGCAAAAATCCCATTTAGTTGATTTGCAAGGAACTGTCACCTTTCATATGCAGTATACCCAATGAGGGGGAGATCACATTCTTTGCAAACACATATGTTCACCCCACTAAACTAGATGGATACCACTGACTTTTGTGACCTGTGGCTGCTGTGCATTTGGTAGATTGCTATGAACTTGTAAAACTATTGTGATTTTCTTGATAAACTAGCTGATTTCAAATGAGTTAGATAATAGATAAATAAAACCACATTTGAAATTCTGAATTACATTTTCACACAAGTTTTACTACCAATTGCGGTGTTGGATAATCCTTTTTTTAAGCTTAATATGTTTAACAGTACAGATTTAACTTTCAATCTGCATATTAAATTTACTTAAAAGTAATATCTGTGGCTCCAATTCTGCAGCTTTAACCAACATTGATTACTACTCCACGAGTAGTCCCATTGATTTCAACATGCTGCGTGTTGTGCATAAAGATAGTACAATCTCACTTTATCTACCTACCTGAGGTATTTTGTATGGACCCCAATACTGTAGTATCTGAGCACCTCACAATCTTTAATGTATTTGTTGGCATAACACCCTTGTGAGGTATGGAAGTATTTTAATTTTTTTAATTAATGAGGAAATTGAGGCACAAAGCTATTAAGTGATGGGCCACATAGAAGATCTGTGGCAGGCTGGGGATTGAACTCAGGTCTCCCAAGCCCCAATCTAGATCTTAACCATCAACTCTCTTTCCTCAGAGGTCAAAATTTTTTAGTAATTGAAAGCCATCCAGTGGTCTTCACGAGTTACTAATCTCAGTCCTGTTCATAATGAACAATTATCCATGATATAAAATTGCCATTATAGTTGGGGTTAACTGTCTCCTTATTGAAAGCCTAGTTGAAATAGCCACTGATTGAATGGATGTGGTGGCTGAACCACTCTTTCACTCCAAATTGTGTCTCCGAGTCAGAGTGAAGGCATACTGGTGAGATGGTCATTGCTTATGGTCATTGTTTTAAGGCTACCGAAGGCTTTGGTTTCAAGAGCTATGTGTCTGGCATCATTAATAAGTAGATATGACCAGATTTTTTAAACTGCAAAGCAAGGGCTTATTCTTTGAGAGTTGTGAAGATGCTGGAGGTAGGAAAAAGCTTGCCTGTTCCTCTCCCCACTGCCCAAATTTGAACCACTCACAGTTCACTGAAAAACTTAATTGGTAAAAATCCTAACTAAATGCAATAACTCATGTAGTAGTGCAAATACAGCAGATTAATGTTTATCATTACAAGAGCATTTCAGTAAAATGCAAAAAACCCAACACCATGGAAATTCCTGACATCCTTCTAAGAGCTGGGACTATTCAGCTAATATGCTAGGCTGAGCTTGAAATATAAAATTGTTCAACAAACCAGCATGCTGCTTTTCACAGATTTCAAGCCTATTTTGAATGCGCTGACTGTGTGGTAAAGTTAGAGTTAAACTAGTGAATCCTTCCATACATACAACTCCATTCACTTCAGTCAGACTTGGGATGTCTACACTTTAGATTCAGTTGAATGAAAACACATTAAATGTTGGAATGAATTGCTCTTTTGTCAAGTTAGATTCAATTTAAAAGGTCAAAATCATTTATAAAGCACAGATGCCAAAAAGCGCTTATAACTGAAGCTTTAAAACAGTATGTACAGTACAAATTGCAATGGTATTTGTATTCAGTGGTGAAATGAAGAAAAGATTTCTGGGCATGGTCTCCCAAAACATTTTTAACTCTCATAATATTGTGCAATTTTTTTTTCAAAGAGAGATTAAAATCAGAATCAGGTTATTTTACTGAACAACGTGTATTCCTACCTAGGAAGTCAGCATTGACTATGAGATAGGGCACCGTATTTGGCATTGAGAGTGATTTTATTCCTGGATTGACCACTGACCTGCTCTGTGACCCTGGGCAAGTCACTTCACCTCTCTGTGTCTGTTTTCTCTCACCTTTAGTCTGTCCTGTCTATTGAAATCTGTAAGTGTCTGTCTCTTACTCCCTGTTTATTCAGTGCCTAGCATTGGCCAGTAGATGCTATGGTAATACAATAAATAAATAAATAAATATTTATTCCTGAATGCTTCTGCCAAGAAGGTCAACCAGAGAGATAATTAGTGTCGGCTGTGAAGGTAGTTTTACAGTGTGGACATAGGTACATTAGGAAATGAGACCACCAACTCATTTCTCATACAGCATTGAACAATCTCCTCCATTCACTCCATTCTTCCATTTGTGCAACAATAGGTTATAAAATATTTCCCCTCATGTCTAAGTGTAACCTAGGCAAAAATAATTACTTAAAGACACACTGTACAGCACTTATCCATTGTCACACATTCAGTATGGAGAGATGAGCCACTGTTAACAGAAAAATTCGGTCTAAAAGGAAGTATAAAGATCATAAAACATTCCTGCTTGTAAAAAATGCATCTTAATACTCTTATGTACTTCAAACAAAAGTGACAATATAATTGTACAGCTGTTCCCTTCCTCCCTACACGATCGAAAAGAACGTTGGAGAAATATTAACTTAATCTCCTTACGTGACTGGGCTAAAGGGTTTTGTAACTCTCATCCACTTCCTTATCATCCGAAAGCCACATGTTCTTTCACTTTAACAAATGTTTGTTCCAAATCAGATCGCAGACATGCACTTTTTATTTTGGTATTTGCAAATTTCAGAAACCACCCACATATGTGTTAGTGCAAGGGTCGGCAACCTTTCAGAAGTGGTTTGCCGAGTCTTCATTTATTCATTCTAATTTAAGGTTTCGCATGCCAGTAATACATTTTAATGTTTTTAGAAGGTCTCTTTCTATAAGTCAATAATATATAACTAAACTATTGTTGTATGTAAAGTAAATAAGGTGTTTAAAATGTTTAAGAAGCTTCATTTAATTTTAAATTAAAATGTGGACCCGCCCGGACCAGTGGCCAGGACCCAGACAGTGTGAGTGCCAGCGAAAATCAGCTCATGTGCCGCATTTGGCACGTGTGCCATAGGTTGCCCAACCCTGTGTTAGTGTGTGGAGGGTTAAGAAAAAGGAACACCTGAAGTTAAATCCTAGCTCTGAGATAGGGCTTGTCCACATGAATAATCAGACCACAGCAAACTGGGGTGTGAATTGAGCCCTGCACTAGCCTGCCATTGTCTAACTGACAATAGTGGATAGTTCTCTGAAAACATCCACTCAGTGTGCAGTGGCCGTCAAAAAAGCAAACAGAATGTTGGGAATCATTAAGGGATTGATAATAAGATAGAAAATACCATATTGCCTCTATATAAATCTATGGTATGCCTACATCTTGAATACTGCATGCAGATGTTGTTGCCACATCTCAAAAACAGATATATTGGAACTGGAAAAGGTACAGAAAAGGGCAACAAAAGTGATCAGATGTCTCAAACAGCTTCCATATGAGGAGAGATTAATAAGACTGGGACTTGTCAACTTGGAAAAGAGATGACTAAAAATGGGATATGATAGAGGTCTATAAAATCATGACTGGTGTGGAGAAAGTAAATAAGTATTGTTTTACTCCTCCTCATAACACAAGAACTAGGGGTCACCAAATAAAATTAATATGCAGCTGGTTTAAAACAAACAAAAGGAAGTATTACTTTACACAGTCAACCTGTGAAACTCCTTGCCAGAGGCTGTCGTGAAGGCCAAGACTAGAACAGGGTTCAAAAAGAAATAGATGAATTTATGGAAGATACGTCCATCAATGGCTATTAGCCAGAGTGGACAGGGATGTCTTCCCTAGCCTCTGTTTGCCAGAAGCTGGGAATGGGCAATGGAGATGGATCACTAGATGATTACTTGGTCTGTTCATTCCCTCTGAAGCACCTGGCATTGGCCACTGTCGAAAGGTAGGATACTGGGCTATATGGACTTTTGGTCTGACCCAGTATGGCAGTTCTTATGTTCTAACTGCTTGTTTCCATTAATAGTTCGAGTGGTTTGACGATCTAGTCCTCTCTGAAACAGACTAGATGAAAGCACATTAGTGGACTATTACCACGCATCAGCAGCATGCATGCAGCCAGAACATGGCAGGCTAGTGCATAGTAGATTTACACCCCAGCTTGCTGTAGTCTAATTATTTGTGTAGACAAGCCCTTAGATTCATTGTATAGCTGTGGTCAAGTCCCTGAACTTCCAGTTGTTAGCATCTCTGTCCACAAAATAGGAATAACAATGCTTGCTCACTTGCCCCACATAGGTATTGGAAGGTGTGATGGGGTATATGAACCCCACACTTGGCCCAAAGGGGTGTAAGGGCAATACTGGGCTCAGGTTGCCCTGCCTCTCCAGGCCTGCCGAGCAGGATCACTGCTCTCCCAGCCAGCATTCCCAGCACCCTATCACATGTGGTGGAGAATGAAGGCAATATAGTATCCTGGACCTGAAAGTAGATGAGGGAAGGGGCAAGGGGAGGAGGGAAGACAGGGATGGATTTTGAGAAGCTGCTGAAGTGGGTCCTGGGGAACCAGCAAAAGCAGGTGACATGGCAGCAGAACCAACTGCTCCAGTAGCTCAGTGCCTAAAAGCAGGAGCAACTGATTAGAGAAATGGCAGTGCAGCAGCATGAACAATAATATTGTCTCAACCAGCAGATGGTGATACTCTGACCACCATCTGGGACAGCTTAAAAAAATCTGCCGGAGAATAAACTACAGCCATGCATTCAGAACACTGCGAAGCAGCCAATGTCATGACTAGAGTTGATGCAATCTCAAAATTTTGAAGGAGAAGAGCATCCCACCCCCTTCCTCAGTAGAACATTGTTCCCGTGAGGGGATGCATCATTGAGAAGGAGGCTCTGGTAGTGAAATGGGCTGTCAATGCCCTGCAATATTATTTGGGGGTGGGAGAGAGGAGCGTAGCCCTTTTCTTCTGTTTAGTAAGTGACCGTGCGCTACTCTGAACTACACTACTCTTTCATGTAAACTACATGAAAGGTCGCAACCAATGCATGACAGACTTGTAGATTTTAGGGGCAGAAGGGAGCATTTTGATTATCTAGTCTGACCTCCTGCACATTGCAGGCCACAGAACCTCTCCTCACCCACTCCTGTAATAGACCCCTGATCTCTGGCTGAGTTACTGAAGTTCTCAAATCATGATTTAAGGACTTCAATTTGCAGAGAATTCACCATTTATACTAGTTAAAACCTGCAAGTGACCCATGGTGGTATCTCTTACTGGAGCTGTATAACTTCCAAGTGTCCCACTGCATGGAATTAGAAAATAAAAATGTGGATTTCTTTTCACAGCACAAAGGAAACCCAAAGAGAGACTGTGACACTATAGCTCGGGCTGAGCAGAAAGGTGTGTGATGGGGTATACAAATCCCATACTGGAGTTAGAAGGCAATACGGGGCCTTGGTACGCTGCGACTGGATGAGCAGGAAAAAGGAGCTGAGAAGGCAATACTGGGCCCAGGCTGTAGGAGAGACGAATCCTTCTCTGGGAAGCCAGACAGAAGGTGGAGCCTGAAAGGCAATCACAAAGCAGGCAATGACCTTAGAGAGGCACCATCTGCTTAGAGAACCAGCAGGTTTTGCATATCCTGCTTATTTAGACTTCTTTGAAGCTATTGACTGTTTGGACTATAGGGGCCATGCCCCAGACTGAAGGAACACATAGATACAAAGTAGCCCACAGCAGCAGACTTAGGCTCTCTACAGGAAGAACCTGTTGATATCTCTTCCTATAGGGCCCCAGGCTGGGACCTAATGGAGAGGAGACCCACTACCACAGCCCGTGTTAAGGGCAAAAGGCCCAGATATAGGAGGAGGCCCAGATACTCAGGAAAGGACCTCGGGGTTACAGTGGATGAGAAGCTGGATATGAGACAGTGTGCCCTTGTTGCCAAGAAGGCTTACGGCATTTTGGGCTGTATAAGTAGGGATTTTGCCAGCAGATCGAGGGATGTGATCATTCCCATCTATACAGCATTGGTGAGGCCTCATCTGGAGTAGTGTGTCCAGTTTTGGGCCCTCCACTACAGAAGGGATGTGGAAAAATTGGAAAGAATCTAGCGGAGGGCAACAAAAATGATTAGGGGGCTGGAGTACATGACTTATGAGGAGAGGCTGAGGGAACTGGGATTGTTTAGTCTGCAGATAAGAATGAGGGGGGACTTGATAGCTTCTTTCAGCTACCTGAAAGGTGGTTCCAAAGAGGATGGTCTCAAGTTGCAGTGCGGGATATTAGGAAAAACTTTTTCACTAGGAGGGTGGTGAAGCACTGGAATGGGTTACCTAGAGAGGTGGTTGAATTTCCTTCTTTAGAGATTTTTAAGGTCAGGCTTGATGAAGCCCTGACTGGGATGATTTAGTTGGGGATTGGTCCTGCTTTGAGCAGGGAGTGGGTCTGGATGACCTCCTGAGGTCCCTTCCAACCCTGATATTCTATGATTCTACTCCCATCCTGGGGTCAGGAACCAGGCACCACTACCGCCTCCCGTGCCCATCCCAATAAAGTGACGAAGTGTTGGAGGGCAAATGCACACCACTAGCCACCCAGCTGTCAAAGCACCTTATCACAGAAGGATTAATGTTCTTTGAAAATATAATACATTATAAATACTTAGCGTTATCACGTATAGAACATTATTTGTAGAAAAGATATTTTACAAAGACTTTTACAACTCTATTTTTTGATATTTTACAAAAATTATTGTCCTTCTCAGAGGAACAAAACTTGTAAATGAGAAAAATTAATCAAGCAAATCTAGGGAAAGGACGCACACAAATTCATTTATGTGAAGAAACTCTTGTCGTAATTTCTTGACGTAGTACTTGAGCTTTCATTAGTGCCCACTCCTGTGAATTTATAGTATGTGTGTTTGGAGAAACAGATGACTGTATATATAAACATGTCTGTTTTTAAAAAGCAATAGTAACACTTTATTTCACTTAGAAATTCTTTTTCAGTTGCTCAACTGAATATAAAAGGTAAGTGGTGCTTATTATCATCACTAACTATCAAAAGGTTAGATGACATTAACCCCATCATTCTGGAAGTGTCTTTGGTGATTAATTCTACTGACAGGTGGTAGAGGATGGAGAGAGCCTCTTCCACCTGACTCTAACATACTGAAAGACAGGAAAGCTCAGGTGAAATCAGTGTGCAGGGGCATATGTGAATTAAATAACAG